>NC_045449.1:30213651-30251423 GCF_002776525.5 Piliocolobus tephrosceles
GAGACAGAGTCTTGCTCTGTCGCCAGGCTGGAGTACAGTGGCATGATCTTGGTTCACTGTAACCTCCACCTCCCGGATTCAAATGATTCCCCTGCCTCAGCCTCCCAAGTAGCTGGGATTACAGATGTGCGCCACTACGCTCAGCTAGTTTTTTGTTTTTTTTGTTTTTTTGTTTTTTTGTTTTTTTTTTTTGTATTTTAGTAGAGATGGGGTTTCACCATGTTGACCAGGATGGTCTTGATCTCCTGACCTTGTGATCCACCCACCTCGGCCTCCCAGAATGCTGGGATTACAGGGCTGAGCCACTGCACCCAGCTGGCTCCCTATTTCACTCAGAGTAAAAGCCCAAGTACTTAAAACAGCCCAGAAGGCCACATATGACTTAGTCTCCTATTAAGTTCTTTAACCTGACCTTATTTCTTATTGCTGTATTCTTACTTCACGTTAACCACACTGGCCCTCTTGCCTTTTTTTTTTTTTTTTTTTTTACTTTTTAAATGGTTTTATGTGCAAATAATGAGCAGATGTTGTACCCATAAATTCTACTTTCCGAAAACGAGCTTTTTAAAAGAAAACCACATAATAACTTTTAAAAGGCACTGGGATTCCTCTGCTTCTAGATCATTGGTAGGCTAGAAAAATAAAATTTGTTCTACCAGGAATCACAAGTTAGAACTGAATATTCTCCAAAGTGGAAACTCTAGAGTGTAGTGTCACTCCAGGCAAAGATTATTCAGTTCTCATCCCCAGCATCCACGACTACCTATCAGAAGGGTTAAACCAGGTCAAAACAGTCCAGCATAATTAGGCTTCATCAAACAATGTCATTATGCTCTTCTAAGATGCAAATAAACCAAAATAGGAAATATTAAAATCAAAATAATATTTGACACTGTCATACAGATGGTTAGTTCCTTGGTGTATTCCTCCTTCTGTAACATTAATAAAGGGAATATTTTACTGCAAAGAATATTTTGTTTTATATATCACTAGCCATGGATTTTTGCCATTAGTTATTATATGCTGCCTAATGTCATTATCCAAATGGCATAACCGTTTTATGTCCCCAATTCCCTTCTGTAGTTATAAGTAGAATTTTCATGATTTACATAAATCTATTAGTGAAGATTTAACACTGAGATGAAATCTAACATTCGTAATACCTAATGTTTTGTAGATGGCAATGTAGGAAAGATATATTTTAATAACTTTTCACTTAAGTGACCTTATGTAAAAAATAAACTAATAATTTAGCAGTTTCAAGTCTTCAAAGGGCATTTTCTTTTTTTTTTTTTTTTGAGACGGAGTCTCGCTCTGCCGCCCAGGCTGGAGTGCAGTGGCCGGATCTCAGCTCACTGCAAGCTCCGCCTCCTAGGTTTACGCCATTCTCCTGCCTCAGCCTCCCGAGTAGCTGGGACTACAGGCGCCCGCCAAATCGCCCGGCTAGTTTTTTGTATTTTTTAGTAGAGACGGGGTTTCACCGTGTTAGCCAGGATGGTCTCGATCTCCTGACCTCATGATCCACCCGTCTCGGCCTCCCAAAGTGCTGGGATTACAGGCTTGAGCCACCGTGCCCGGCCCCCTCTTGCTTTCTTAACCATGCCAAACATACTCTTTCCTTTGCATTGGTCCTTCTGCCTGGAATGTCTTCTCTCAGATATCTGTAAGGCTAACCCACTCACTTTCTTTATGTCTTTGCTCAAATGCACCTTCTAAATGAGGCCTTCCCTGTCTACTATATTCAACATTGCAACCCATCCCTACTCCCACTTGTCACTCCTGATCACTCTTACTTACCCTGCTACGTAATTGTTTCCATTGTACCTGTCACCTCTAAGATACTACATAATTTTCTTTTCCTTTTTTTTTTTTGAAATGGAGTTTTGCTCTCATTGCCCAGGCTGGAGTGCAATGGTGCAATCTTGGCTGACTACAACCTCTGCCTCCTGTGTTCAAGCAATTCTTCCTCAGCCTCCCAAGTAGCTGGGATTACAAGTGTGTGTCACCATGCCTGGCTAAGGTTGTTTTTTTTTTTTTTTTTTTTTTTTTGTATTTTTAGTGGAGACAGGGTCTCACCATGTTGGTCAGGCTGGTCTTAAACTCCTGACCTCAAGTGATCCACCCGCCTCAGCCTTCCAACGTGTTGGGATTACAGGCGTCAGCCACCGTTCCCAGCCTAATTTTCTAAAAATAAATTTATTGGTTATGATGTGTCTCCCCCACTAGAATGTAACCTCCTCCATAAGGGCAGAGATCTTTGCCTGTCTGGCTCACTGCTATATCCCAAGGGCCTAGGACAGTGCCTGGCACATGATAGCTGTTTATTTTATATTTGCTGAATAAATGGATGAATGATGGATTCTCTTTTACATAGGGCAATGATGGGGTCAAAGTAAGAGAACGCTAAAGGAGAAAAAAACAGTAGGGTCTGAGGACTCTCTTGGGCCCCGTGTCTTCTTGACAGGTTTTACCTTAATAAGTTATTTTAGAGATGATAATAATAATGATGGTTACCACTGAAAGAGCATAGGCATTGTACTAGGTGTTTTACATACATTATCACATTTAGTCCTCTCAACAGTACTATCAGGCAATTACAGATGCTCCTCTATTTACAATGACATCCCATGGATGAGTTTATCAGGTTGTAATGTCATGCCCATGGTAAGTTAAGGAGTGTACTGAATGTGTGTTGTTTTTGCACTGTTGTAAAGTCAAAAAATCGTAAGTTAAACCATCTAAATCTGGAACCATCTGTACTGTCTCCATTCTCCATTTTAAATACAAACTGCAGCTCTGAAATTTGGCTTTTCAGAAATGGACTAGTAAATGGCCAAGCCATATGCTTCTATTCAACTTCCGAGGGAACTCCTCAAGGATAGTGTCTTCCTCTATCAAAGCTGTGCTAGGTTACCTTCTTCTTCACCCAACCCCCAGCTAAACCTATCAATTACCTTGTCCAGCTTTGCCCCGTTACAGACTGTCCTCCCAATCACCTTGTCTTTAGAGACAGCAGCCCAGGAGTTAAGGGCCATTCGTAGCCCCGTCAAAGTCTCCATCCTTTGACCCTCATTTTTCTCCTTCAGCTGTTTGATGAGAGCCCGGATCACATGCTTATTCAGGCAACCTGGACAGGGAGGGGCCTCAAGTCAGGGCAGAGCCTCTGGTACTGCTCTTCTCTGCAAGGACCTATTGAACTCCACTTTGCTATTGAGACCTAAGTTCCAAATCCTAGGTACCACGGTGTTGCCCATCCTCCCAGGATACCAGGGCAGTTGACTGAACATGAACACAATTCCAAGCGCCCTCCCTCTCCCTCTCTCTAATCTCTTTTCCCTTTTCACACCACCTTCCTCTCTTGGTTCGACATAACTGGGATAGTTCTCAGGCCTTGCCAAATGCTAGGTTGGAGTAGGTGTATGCTCCTCACCCATTTGTCCTTACCCAAAGAAGAAAGTGGTTGCACTTTCTCAACTCCCCACCAAGAGAGAGGACATACTTACCCAGGATGGCCAGGGTTCGGTAGGCCTCGTACTTTACTTTCTCTGGACCAGTTTGGGCCTAATTTAAGAGGCGGGTGGTAGGAACATATTATAAGGTGATGCAATGTCAGAGCTTTAGGGATTGTCTCAGCTTAACTTCTCATTTTACAAAAGAGGAAACTGAAGCCTAGAAAGTGACCTATCTATTCTCAAATACAGAATACAGGCAAAATGGTTCAATGGAAGGAACAATGCAGTTGGGAGTTAGATGTTTGTTCAAATTTCTATCTGGTATCTAGTAGCCACTTGGCCTTGGGCAAGACCCTTGGTCTTTCAGAGCTTTCATTTTCTTTTAGAAAAATACAGATACTAATTCCTGGTGGTGTTGTAAGAGTTAAATGAGATTATGGATATTAAGAATGCATGTTCCCAGTGGTAAGCTGATGTGTACATATGCGGTGTTTCCAGTTAAGGCAGAGAATGTACTCTGTTCTGGTTTTCAGACTTTCCTGGCTTTTCAGTCCAATGTCTTTTTGGTTAGACCAGGTGGATCTTCAGATTCTTCCTCCCCCATCTTTTAGATCCAGCTGCTCTTCTAAGAGACCAAGGACATGAGATGGGGGCATGCTGCACAGTGGTGGCTGTGTCCTTACTGGATCTGACCTGACATCCTAGCACCCTGAGGAGCCTTGTCTATGCCCATGTGCCACACATCTCAGACCCTGTTTCCTTCTTTCCTGAACTCCAGCAGTTCTCAGACTCACCACCTGCTGTAGTGCCTTCATGACAAATTTGTCACTGATGCGTAAGCATCCCAGAGCCTGCAGGAAGAGGGATGGAGGAAAGAGAAGGAACCTTGGACACCGTCCCTAGGAGTTACCATTCTCTGGACACAGCTGGAGTTTGTGCTTGGAATACCATCCCCACAACCACCATCACATCAAGCAGCTTTTTACTTTCCAGCTCGACCAGTTACTGGCTGTAACCACCCTCCTGTATCCTTGCCTTTTCTCACCTGTGCTGCATAGAATTGCTCATCCTCTCTGGGAGATTCCAGGCTTTTTGTGAGTTCCTGGCCATCCAAGGCAGCCAGTGGAAAGGAAGACAGAGAAAAATACAGAATTTTAAACTAAAGGGGGCTCATCCAATCCAATCCCTTTTCCTACCCTCCCTCTGTTTTTCAGGCAAGGACTGAGGGCTGAAGGATGGTGTGAGCCCAAGGGAAGGGCACCCAGAGGGAGGGAGTCCCCCATGTCCTCTCCCACATGGTCCTGACCCTTAATCTTTGCCACTTCAGGGGGTCCCAGGTAGGCTCTAAGGGCCTAGATCGCATCTCAGATTTTATAGTCAGCTTGCTCATGGGGAGATGGAACATTTGGATGTGGGTTTGATGTACCTCTTTGATGTACCTGTGTGAGAAATTGCATAGGCAGCTTTGGTCCCCTTGTACCTTCCCTCCTCAGGTTGCACCCTCACCTCTGCCACAGGGCTGCTGCCCAGCTCAGAAATGGGACCAGAGGAAGACAGATGAGGACTCGGTGATATCCACCAGAGCCAGCTGAGCCAGCCAAGCCAGGTGGAGCTGAGCCGAGCCGAGCCGCCCTAAGCTCCTCTCTGGGACCTGTAGGCTGACTTGCCTTACTCCCTGGCCCACCCCTTCCTTGCCGTTCCTTACTTTCCTAGAAGATGTGGAGAGTGAGGAGAATATGGAGGCCAGCAAAACACACCTATGGTCATCTCTCATTTTCCTCAACATCTTCTCAGCCTCCCGTTCCTCTCGCTGATCATACAGGTTGTGCCAGTGCGTGTAGATCTCAGGTTTCTTGAAGTAGCAGTACGGGACTGAGTTTGGCTTGCTCGGATGCTGCCTCCAGCACTCTGGACTTGGGGGAAACTCTTCCTTTGGCATCTGGGGGTTGCAAGTGGCAGAACAGTCAGAGGGGCCCCCTCGGCCCTTACTTGGGTATGGGGAGGAGGGGGTAAAGGGAGGGAAGGGCAGGGTGAGACAGATGCCCTCTAGCCTCTCATCTGAGCTGGAGTCACAGCTACAACTTAACCCATTGCATAACTTGGGCAAGTTACTTCATCCTAGCAAGGTCTCAGTCTTCTTATCTGTAAAACAAAGCTAATAATCCTTGCTCTGTGTCCCTACCAAGGTTGTTGTAAAGATCAAAAGAGATCCAGATTGTGAAGCCACTGGTGATCTGTAAATCGATCTGAACACATAGTTTGGTTAGTTGAGGATCTCAAAGCACTTTGAAAATGACATTTGGGTAGGGAAATGAAAAGGCAAGGTGTGGGGAGGATGTGGAATAAAGGTGGGGAAAAGACAGACTGTTGCTCATTCAGATATTTATTTGAGTACCAACTATGTGCCAGGTACTGTGCTAGGTGCTCGGGTTGCAGTTATCCTTGCCCTCATGGAACTTAACAGTTTAGCAGGGAAACAGACTTTCTTAAAATAATCTATCACTTAAACAATTGTGAAACTACAGCTTTCACTGTAATGGAGGATTTTGAGTGGGTCAGGGGCTTTCTCTGAAGATTTGGCTAGGATTCATCCCTGTCTCTTCTTAAGCCTTTCTTTCACTCTTTGCAACAGATCTGGGCAACAGGGGAGAGAGGCTTCAGCTGTGGTTCCCAACTTTGTGCTGAGAAGATCATAGTAAAGGTTCTCAAGTGATTGGCATAAGTTCAAAAAATGGAGCATTGACTCACAGTGAGTAGGGTTGCAGATTTAGGAAGAAAAAAAAGAAAAAGCTCCCTCCTCCCCAACAAAAAAAAATACTAGGATGTCAAGTTAAATTTGGATTTTAGGTAATGAATGAAATATTCGGGGCACATTTGTACTAAAACACCATTTGTTGTTTATCCAAAATTCAAATTTAATTGGTCATTCTATATTTCATCTGGCAACCCAAACTGTGAAGGTTGCTAACTGTCCCTGTGTTAACTAATAAAAATGACTTCCATTAGTAAGCACTTTCTGCATAGCCAAGGCCTCATAGACTTTGTCTCATAACAACTCCACAAAGGGAGGTGGTCAGGTGTTAGCCTGTGACACAGGAAGCTCCTGAGGCTCTGAGGGGGAAAGTGACTTGTTCAAGATCACAGAGTTAATGGGGGCACCAGAGATGAATGTCAGGGTTCTATGAGCTGGCTTTAACGGGAAGGGATAGTTTGCTGCCCCTCCTAACTTTGATAGAGCTCCCAGGATAGCAAAAGGGGTCTTACCTGGTAGCAGGACAAGGGCAGATGAACAGGAGCCATGGCTTTTCTGAGTTCTGGCAAGAGGAATAAGAGTATGTGTGTGGTTCAAATGAGATAGCAGTTGCAGGCTGGGCGTGGTGGCTCCTGCCTATAATCCCAGCACTTTGGGAAGCCAGGAAGGGCAGATCACCTGAGGTCAGGGGTTTGAGACCAGCCTAGCCAACATGGTGAAACCCCATCTCTACTAAAAATACAAAAAAATTAGCCAGGCACGGTGGCTCACACCTGTAATCCCAGCACTTTGGGAGGCTGAGACGGGTGGATCACGAGGTCAGGAGATCGAGACCATCCTGGCTAACACGGTGAAACCCTATCTCCACTGAAAATACAAAAAAGAAATTAGCTGGGCATGGTGGCAGGCGCCTATAGTCCCAGCTACTTGTGAGGCTGAGGCAGGAGAATGGCGTGAACCCGGGAGGCGGAGCTTGCAGTGAGCTGAGATCATGCCACTGCACTCCAGCCTGGGTGACAGGGCGAGACTCCATCTCAAAAAAGCAAAAAAAGAAGAAAAACATTAGCCGGGGTGGTGGTGCACGCCTGTAGTCCCAGCTACTTGAGAGGCTGAGGCAGGAGAATCTCTTGAATCTGGGAGGTGGAGGTTGCAGGGAGCCGAAATCATGTCATGCCTGGGCAACAGCAAGACTCAAAAAAAAAAGAAATAGCAGTTGCAAAGATGGGTTAAAGAATAAATACATTCGAGCATTTATTTATTCAGTATTTAGTGACTACTACTACCAGATATTTCACCAGGCACCAGGGAGATAAGGTATAATTCCTACCTTTAAGTGGCACATAGCTTTCTACTACCTTCCTAATTCAATATGTGATTTGTGGAGCAGCAGCATTGCTGTGCATATTAGAATATTTGTGGGAATTTTGAACATGTCTAGGTCCTTCATCAAACTAATCAAATCAAATTCTGTGGGGATGGGGCCTAGGCATTTTGGAAAGCTCCCCAGAAGATTCTAATATGCAGCTGAGGGTGAAAACCACCGGGGTCATTCAGTGTCTCAAACTTGATTGTGCATTAGAATTACCTGGAAAGGCTGGGCATGGTGGGTCACATCTGTAATCCCAGCCCTTTGGGAGGCCGAAGCTGGCAGATTGCTTGAGCCCAGGAGTTTGAGACCAATCTGGGCAACAAAGTGAGACCGCCCCCTAACCCTCAATTAGAAAAAAAAGAAATCACGTGGAGAGTTTGTTGAAACATAGATTTCTGGGACTCATACCCACAGTATCTGATTCACTAGATTAGGGTTGGGGTCTGAGAATTTGGATTTCGTGTTTTTTGTTTTGTTTTGTTTTGTTTTTATTGAGACAGAGTCTTGCTCTCTTGCCCGGGCCGCTGGAGTGTAGTGGCACAATCTTGGCTCAGGTCAATCTCTGCCTCCCAGGTTCAAATGGTTCTCGTACCTCAGCCTCCCGAGTAGCTGGGATTATAGGCACCTGCCACCACGCCTAGCTGATTTTTGTATTTTTAGTTGAGATGGGGTTTCACCATGTTGGCCAGGCTGGTCTCAAATTCCTGGTCTCAAGTGATCCGCCTGCCTTGGCCTCCCAAAGTGCTGGGATTACAGACGTGAGCCACTGTGCCTGGCCGAGGATTTGCATTTCTAACAAGATGCTGATGCTGCTGGTCATGGGATCATGTTTTGAGGACCACTGTTCTGGCTGAAGAGACAAAAGTGTTTCTTAGTGATTAACAGAGGGAAGCAAATGTGAAGATAGATGTAGACACAGGTGGTACACTTGAGGGGTACCTAACCTGGCTGGGAGGATAAGGGAAGGTTTCCTAGAGTGAACTGCACAAACTGAGTCTTCAGTACAAACAGGAGCTAGCCAGGTGGATAAGGGGGAGGAGTATTAGACATGGAACACCCTATGCAAAGATTTGGAGGTGCAAGAATTGAGGGTAAAGAGCAGGGTGCAGGTGTGGGAGCAGAAACTGGGGAGACACACAGGTGTGCCATCTTAGAGGGCCCTGTAGGCCCTGCTGAGGAGCCTGAGACTTACGTTGAGGACTGTGCAGAGCCATCAAAGTGTTCATGGGCCTGCCCTGATGTTTCCCATGGGTTTGCTGAACTCACCTAGACCCTTGCCTGGGAGTGACAGCCAGGTAGCATTTCTTTTTCAGTCCCCTTCTCTGGACTCCATTTCTGTCCATCTGAGCCTCACCTTTGGTCCTGTCTGGATATTCCAGCCATGGATACAGGAACATTGACCTGGAGACATCAAAGATATCAGTTGAGTTTTCATAGGCCATCTTCTTCTCCTGGTGGGGTCAGAGGGAACCTGCAGTGGGGAATACAAGGCTTTTAGGGGAGTGGGGACACAGTTGGAGGAGACCTCTCCTCTGTGGTGCAAGAGGTACAGGTGAGGTGTCTGGACTTCTGGAGGTAGAAGCTTCCAAGTGCTAAGCAACCAGGTTACTTTGGTAAATAGAACACTCAGGTTTCACTTCTGAGCCCCAGCTGTGGCATTTGAGCTAGTCACTTTATTTTCTGAGTTTCAGTTTCCTCACTGGACAAGTAGGAAAGTCATGTATGTCTGGCTTAACGAAAGGGCCTGTGGTGAGGCATAAACTGGAGAAGAAAGTCAAACCGTTTGGTGAACTGTCAAGCTCAAGTAAGCCCATGTTAGGATCAGGGATTGTTCTTAGGATTAGTCCTTGTGAAAATGGCAGGGATGGGAAAGTCCCTTTAATTTATTTATTTGTTAGTTTGTTTGTTTTTTTGAGAGGGAGTCTCATTCTGTCACCCAGGCTGGAGTGCAGTGGCATGATCTTGGCTCACTGCAGTCTCCGCCTCCCGGGTTCAAGCAATTCTTCTGCTTCAGCCTCCCAAGTAGCTGGGACAACAGGTGCATGCCACCACACTGGGCTAATTTTTGTATTTTTAGAAGAGACGGGGTTTCACCATGTTGACCAGGCTGGTCTCAAACTTCTGACCTCAGGTGATCTGCCCGCCTTGGCCTCCCAAAATGCTGGGATTACAGGTGTGAGCCACTGTGCCTGGCCCTGGAAAGTCCCTTTTGTACACACCCTCTCCCTGTCTTTGGCAGCAAAAGACTGAACTCATATCTGTGTGGTAAGGAGCTGCCTTTTTCTTTTCTTTTCTTTCAACTTTTTAAATTTTATTTTATTTTACTTTATGTTCCAGGATACATGTGCAGAAAGTACAGGTTTGTTACATAGATACATGGTAAATGTGTGTCATGATGGTTTGCTGCACCTCTCAACCCTTCACCTAGGTATTAAGCCCAGCATGCATTTGCTATTTGACCTGATGAAGGAGCTGCTTTTTATACCTCTTACGTTTGCGTATTCTGTTCCCTCTACCTGTCAGTCTTTTCCTTTTAAACCTGTTAAACTGTCTCTCAGATCTTTCAAAAAGTCCACTCAAATGTTTTCTCATCTTTGAAGTCTTTATTCTCCCTCAGGGTTCCTGCCCCCCGCCCCCCGCCCCCACTCTGTGACAGAATTCCCTCTCTCCACAATGTGACCACAGCTTTTTTACACTTTGCTTTACTTTAAGTCTTTTTCATATGTATAATCTGCTCACAGGTCTGTCTTCCTTACTGGACTATGAGGAATTCGATTACAGACTGTATATTGTGTCATTATTAAGTTTCCTGACTATGGTACGCATGTTGTGGTTTTGTATAATGTCCTTGTTATTAGTAGATACATCCTGACACTTTTTTTTGTTTTTCTTTTTTTGAGACGGAGTCTTGCTCTGTTGCCCAGGCTGGAGTGCAGTGGCGGCAATCTCGGCTCACTGCAAGCTCCACCTCCTGGGTTCACGCCATTCTCCTGCCTCAGCCTCCCGAGTAGTTGGGACTACAGGCACCCGCCATCACGCCCGGCTAATTTTTTGTATTTTTAGTAGAGACGGGGTTTCACTGTGTTAGGCAGCATGGTCTCGATCTCCTGACCTCATGATCTACCCACCTCGGCCTCCCAAAGTGCTGGGATTACAGGCGTGAGCCACTGCACCCGACCTTTTTTCTTTTTTTTTTTTTGAGACGGAGTCTCTCTCTGTTGCCCAGGCTGGAGTGCAGTGGCGAGATCTCGACTCACTGCAAGCTCTGCCTTCCAGGTTCATGCCATTCTCCTGCCTCAGCCTCCCGAGTAGCTGGGACTACAGGCGCCCACCACCACGTGTGGCTAATTGTTTGTATTTTTAGTAGAGATGGGGTTTCACCACATCCTGACACTTTTTTTTAATTTTTAAATTTATTTTTATTTATTTATTTTTTTATTATGCTTTAAGTTCTAGGGTACATGTGCACAATGTGCAGGTTTATTACATATGTATACATGTGCCTGACACTTTTAAGAGTGACATGATATCACATTTGCAACTTACTCTCAAGTGGTTCAGAAAAAAATGTATATACTGACCACACCCTGCCCCCACACACAGATAAAGCAAATGTGGTAAAATGTCAATATTTGACTCTAGATGAAGGGTATGTGGTATATTCTTGCAAATTTCCATACGTTTAGAATTTTGCAAATTAAGGGTGGGAAAAAAAGTATGAATTTTGGCATTAGACCTGATGGGTTTAAACTTAATTGTAAAGTTTTACCAACTGCTTTATTTTTCTTCTTCTTTTTTTTTTTTTTGAGACGGAATCTGACTCTGTTGCCCAGGCTGGAGTGCAGTGGCATGATCTCGGCTCACTGTAAGCTCCGCCTCCCAGGTTCATGACATTCTCCTGCCTCAGTCTCCTGAGTAGCTGGGACTACAGGTGCCTGCCACTATGCCCAGCTAATTTTTTGTGTGTTTTTACTAGAGACGGGGTTTCACCATGTTGGCCAGGATGGTTGCGATCTCCTGACCTTTTGATACGCCCGCCTTGGCCTCCCAAAGTGCTGGGATTACAGGCGTGAGCCACCGAGCCTGGCCCACCTGCTTTATTTTTCTTTGAGCTGTGGGACTTTGGGAAAATCATTTCCCTCTCTTGCTAAGGGTTTTCCTGACTATAAACAGGGCTAATAACTGTACCTAACCCTATAGGGTTTTAAGGATGAAAAAGAATGATGAATGTAAGGGGCTGAGCCAATCCCTGTCACATAGTGAGTGCTCAATTAATGTTAACTATTATTATGACCACATATATTGTCAATACATGTTTACATAAAGGGACAAGCTTGGGAAAGTTGGAATACCTCACCTTATAAGAGCTGGTGTACTAGTGGAAAAACCACAAAATACCTCATTGTCCTTATTTCAAAGACCTGAGGCATTTGGAATTGCCATTGAATCCCATTCCAGGGGAAAGGGTGGTGTTAAAGAAATCCACTGGGGATAAGGTGGAGGGTAGGCCAGGGAGGAAGGGCCAACCAAGGTCTGAGGAAACAGGGTGACACTGTGGCAGGCAGTAAGATAAACTTGGGGACTCAGGGGTGGGGACGTAGTGACTATTGTCTCCCCTCCCCCTCCAGAGTGGATAAGTCACTGATTAGTTTAATTGCTCTGCCTACCCATGCCCCCTTCTCAGAAAGCTTTTGTTTTCAGCCCTGTCATCCAAATCTAGGATGGATATCGGGTGTTTGCAAGCCCTGAAGCCCTGTGTGCTCAATGCTCATGGGGAAGGAGAGTTCCCCAGGAGGAAATCAAACCAAGTCAGCTTTATAGTTGCATTGAGAACTTTAATGGAAAGCCGATTTTTCATGTTTGTCGGTAAGCTCCTGTAAGGGGTTGAGATGGAAGCTTAGGAGCTCAGTGTTCTTCCCCTCCTTGCCTCTAGAGGCACGCTGACTTCCTTCCTGATCACAGAGCCCTGGCAAAGCCAAGGGGCTTCAGAGCTCAGAAACTAGAGACTTCCTTTTGACAAAGCAGCGCCTCAGAAGCTCTTCTAGGCTTTAGATGGGGAGGCTTCTTTTTTTGTTGTTGTTGTGACGGAGTCTCACTCTGTCACCCAGGCTGGAGTGAAGTGGCACAATCTCAGCTCACTGCAGCCTCCACCTCCTGGGTTCATACGATTTTTCTGCCTTAGCCTCCTGAGTAGCTGGGATTATAGGCATGCACCACCACGCCAAGCTAATTTTTGTATTTTCCGTAGAGATGGGGTTTCATCATGTTAGTCAGGCTGGTCTCAAACTCCTGACCTCAAGTGATCCACCCGCCTTGGCCTCCCAAAGTGTTGGGATTACAGGCGTGCACCACCACGTCCAGCCTGGGGAAGGTTTTTATAACTGCTGCTGTGTGGTAGAATCTGGGCCCTTCAAGGAGGGGGTGGGGTAGGATAGTGAGGGGAAGCCTCCCAAGCTAGGACAAGAGCAAGCAGAAACAGGCGAATTTGTGTAAGTTCAGGTTCAAGGGCTCTCCATCCTAGCTCATCTCCAAAGAGTTGATGTACTCCCGAACCCATTTCTTCTCTGGGTTGGCACACACTTGGCGGTTCTTTCGGGTAACAAAGCTGTGGGAGAGGAGAAGAGGGAGGATGAGACCTTGCCAGTACTGGGACAGCCAGTTTGGGGGATGAAGTGGATTAAGGTATAAAGGGAAATGATAATGGTATTGGGGTAGGGCATATTTGGAGCTCCATAAGATTTTATTTGTGGCTTTTAAGGAGAGGACATTTCCTCTTCTGTTGGATCAAAGGGCTCCAAGCCAGAAACAAATCTGTGTGCATTTTAACCACCTTCACACAAATATATGTAGCCTGAAAAGCTAAGAGGATATGGAGCCTTGAAACCCCGGGCTGAGCCTGACAATCACTAGCCTTTTCTCAGCACTTCCTCTGTTCCAGGCCCTGTGCTGGGTGCTTAAGATGCAGAGAGAATAAGGTGTCCCTCAAAACTGAGTCATGGCTGAATAAGTGGGAGATGAGAAGGTCTTTTTTTGTTTGTTTTGTTTTTTTGAGATGGAGTCTTGCTCTCTTGCCCAGGCTGGAGTGCAGTGGCACAATCTCGGCTCACTGCAACCTTCGCCTCCCGGGTTCAAGCGATTCTCCTGCCTCAACCTCCCAAGTAACTGGGACTACTGGCGCCCACCACCATGCCCAGCTAATTTTTGTATTTTTAGTAGAGATGGGGTTTTACCATGTTGACCAGGATGGTCTCAAATTCCTAACCTCAGGTGATACACCCACCTTGGCCTCCCAAAGTTTTGGGATTACAGGTGTGAGCCACCGTGCCCGGCCTTTTTTTTTTTTTTTTTGAGACGGAGTCTCTGTCATCCAGGCTGGAGTGCAGTGGCGCAATCTTGGCTCACTGCAATCTCCGCCTCCCGGGTTCACGTCATTCTCCTGCCTCAGCCTCCTGAGTTGGGACTACAGGCGCCCGCCACTACGCCTGGGCTAATTTTTTGTATTTTTAGTAGAGACGGGGTTTCACCATGTTAGCCAGGATGGTCTTGATCTCCTGACCTCGTGATCCACCTGCCTTGGCCTCCCAAAGTGCTGGGATTACAGGCATGAGCCACCGCCCCTGGCCGAGAAGTTCTTGAAAGAACATCTGATTTGGCTTTAAACAACGCAGTGCCTGGCACACTCAACAAATTAATACATCTGTGCATGGGTGGGTGAATGAAAGAAGGGCATGACCTTGAGTCTTCATTTCACCATTTATTAGTTTGATCATTTTGGGCAAATCACTTAAAGCCTCTGAGTCTATTTGCTCAGCTCTGAAATGTAGATAGAAATAATTCTTTGCACAATTACTGTGAAGCTCAAAGGATAATATGTATGAGTAAGTTTGGAAAAATACCATTCATGTGTTGTTACTAGAATGCTCTGCAACTTCTGCTTTAGGGTGGATGAGAGCAACATGAGACTAAAAGTCCTGGTACTAGACATTGTGGCTCAGGGGAGTTGAGGGCCATGAGATAATGGCAATGTCAAAGCACTTCCACCAAGTAACCAGCGAAAATGTGGAGGCCTATGAAAATCAGAGGCCTTATCTCTATAGGCATTGATGATAAAGCTGAAAATGTAAAAGTTGGGGGTCATGAGGGTCAGTCCAGCTGCCTGCCTCACCTGTCTGCTGGGAGACTGATTCTACCTATGGGAGACCTTGGGCCTTGCTAGCAGTGCTGCCAATTAACACGCTACTTTAGGGTCAGTCCTGCCTAGTTACCCTTTCCCATTTTGGCTTTTCCTTTAGGATTTTTTCCTGCACATCATTATTATTATTATTATTTGAAATTTGAACATTGATTTTACTTAAGTTCAAATACTGGATATATTATTTTAGAGGTTCTCATAGGAAGAAATTCAACTATTTACTGTGCAGCCATCCAGAAGTTTGTTTGTTTGTTTGTTTGTTTATATTTTTGAGACAGGATCTCACTGTCACCCAGGCTGGAGTGTAGTGACATAAACACAACTCACTGCAGCCTCAACCTCCTGGGCTCAAGTGATTCTCTCACCTTAGCCTCCTGAGTAGCTGGGACCACAGGTGTACACCATCACACGTGGTTAATTTTTTAAAAATTATTTTTGTAGAGACAAGTTCTCACCATGTTGCCCAGGCTGGTCTCAAATTCCTGGGCTCAAGCCATCCTCCTACCTCAATCTCCCAAAACGTTGGTATTACAGGGGTAAGCCACCATGCCAGGCCAGAAGTTTATTTTATTTTTTATTTTTGAAATGGAGTTTTGCTCTTATTGCCCAGGCTGGAGTGCAGTGGCACAATCTCAGCTCGCTGCAACCTTCGCCTCCCAGGTTCAAGCGATTCTCCTGCCTCAGCCTCCTGAGTAGCTGGGATTAAAGGTGCGCACCACCATGCCCAGCTGATGTTTTTGTATTTTTAGTAGAGACAGGGTTTCATCCTGTTGACCAGGCTGGTCTTGAACTCCTGACCTCAGGTGACCACCCACGTCAGCCTCCCAAAGTACAGGGATCACAGGCGTGAGCCACTGTGCCCATCTAGAAGTTTATTTTTTAACTCTTATTGACCCACACAGTATGCCACATGATTACATGGCATAACAAAGGAATTATATATCTCAAACAACACAGAAATTCCACCCTTGCTTTTGTGATTGCTATCACATTAAAAAAAATAGAAATGTATTCCCTAGATGGAAATATTATTCCCAAATATGTTCTGTTGTGCTGTGTACCCACCTTATTTAAATATTTCATCACTTATTCATTCTTTGGTTTAATATTTTCATTCTTTCTATATGCATGTATCAGTGTATCTGTCAAAGTCACTAAGCTCTTGTGGTTCTCCTGATTCTGTGCCTAAGAGCATGAAATTTTTTTTTTTTTAATCGTGGTAAAATATTCATAACGTAAAATTTACCATCTTAAACATTTTTGGATGTGTCCTGCACATTCTTGAGCCTAAATGTTTTCAGACAAAGTGAAGCCTTAGATTGTCTGGTGAGAATGAGGATTTCTTGGTTTCTCTTTGGGTTTCCCTTTTCCCAGCCTCATTCAGAGCCACTTGACCATCTCTTTTTCTCCCACCCTGGTGTGCAGAGATAAGAAAGGGAGCAGAAGCAGTATTCTGGCCTCTCATACTTCCTAGAGTTTGTGTTCTTATTTAGGGTGGTGTGAGAGTTTCAGACCCAGACCTTGCCCTTGTTCAGCCAGGAGTCATACAGGAAGTCCTGCCAGACTTGCTATCACTCTCTCTTTGGCATCCTTGACCTGTGACTAGGAAATTAAAAAGCCAGGAAATCAATACCTGAGGTGAGGGTAGCTCAGGTCTCCATTTCCTGCCCCCAACCTCCCCACAGATTGTGACACCGAAGAACAGCCCCTCCTTGCCAAGTCTTACCTTGTTACCTCCATTTTTAGCACCCTCTGCTTGCCTGACTTCCTCCTCCTGCCTGCCCCCTTAAGAGTGGATGTTCTCAAAGCTGCTGCCCTTTTCTTTGTGTTTTTTCCTAAGTCTCTGGCCCTGGGCCTGGCACACAGTTGATGCTTAATGGATGTTTGTTGAATGAGTAAGTGAATGAATGAATTGCATTCATTCCTTAAGTTTCACCTGTTACTTTAGTGCATGCAATAATGCATTTAGATGATGATGATAATAATAAGCTAATATTTATGCACCTACTGTGTGCCAGAGCATATTCTAAGCATTTTCATCTTACTGTGACCCAGTGGGGGAAGTACTTCTATTACCCTATTTTGTAGAGGAGGAAATTGGGGTTCCGAGAGGTTAATTGAAAGGCCTACACTCAGCAAGTGTCATAGCTGGAGTCCTAACAAAGCAAACTAGCTCTAGAGCCAATACTCACCAAGGCAGGCTGCATTGCCTTTTTAAAGTTGGGATACCCCTTTTTCCTACAAAAGAATGTCACATTTTCAGCCCTAACACCATTTCCACAGCTACCAACCCTTCATTTCACCGTCACCACTGGATATATCCACAGGGTTATCTTGCTGGCACCTTAGCTCTTTCCTCTTTAAACAGCTCTTCCACAAGGCTTAAGATGGTTCTACATTTCTCCAGCCAGAGGTGGAAACCTCAGTGTCATCCTCCACCCCCATCTTTCTCCCTTGATCTTGACCTCAAATCACCTGCTAGGGCTTGCAAATTCCACCTTTGAAGGGTTCAAAGGTGTCTGTCTTTGAAACCTCCTGTTTCTCCTTTCCTTCAGGCACTGTTCAGGTTCCAATGCTACTCACATGGAAAACAACAGTAGCCGCTAAACTGGACTCCTGTTTTCTCAGCTTTCCCTGTTCTAGCTCATTTTACACTTGACAGCTCTAGCACTTTTGCTGCATTTTCCTGACATTCTGTGCTTTCCTACATGGAGACTCTACATTAACCAAAGTAGAATCCTGGGGGACAGTCCCTCTTCCTGATATAACCCATTCCCTGGGCTTTTCTCTGCCGGGCCAAATCTCTCCTCAGCACTATTTGCAGCAAACCTGTAAATCCCTGAAGCTGAATGTGTTTCCTCTCTCTTTCCCTTGTCATGTTTTTTTGCTGGATACTCTAGTCATTGCTGTGTCTGTCTTGCCCCTCTTATTAGACTATGAGCCCCATAAGGTTGGGCTGGGACAGTGGCTTTAGTAATCTGTGCCCATAGTATGTGCTCAGGGAAGGATTTTCTTCTTTTGAAAAATATTTGTTTTCAGAAATAAAATTAGTAGTTGTTAAATATTACCACTATACTTCAAAAGATTCATCAGACCCAGAGTCTGTCTTTGAATACCTGTAACTTTGCCAGTGTCATAAAAATTTTTGCATTAAAAAACTTCACCCTGGCTGGGCACGGTGGTTCACTCCTGTAATCCTAGCACTTTGGGAGGCCGGGCTGGACAGATCACTTGAGCTCAGAAGTTCAAGACCAGCCTGGCCAACGTGGTGAAACCCCATCTCCACAAAAATTACAAAAATTAGCTGGGCGTGGTGATGCGTGCCTGTAATCCCAGCTACTTGGGAGGCTGAGGCAGGAGAATTGCTTGAACCCAGGAGGCAGAGGATGCAGTGAGCTGAGATCACACCATTGCACTCCCCCCTGGGCAACAGAGTGAGTGAGACTCTGTCTCAAAACAAAAACAAAAACAAAAACTTCACTTTTATATAGGAAACTTCAGGATTGCACCATTTTCATTTTTGAAGTCTCTACCATACATTTCTTAAGCAATTGTCACTAATGACTTTACTATAGCAGAAAGAGGAGGCTCTAGAGATGGGCTTCATCCCTCATTTACTGTGCAGCCTTGGCTAAGTCAATAAACCTCTCTGAATCTTAGTTTTAATACCTGAAACATGGAGAGAATTATGCATACTCGTCAGAGCTAAGTGTAATTTAAAGATCATGCACATAAGCCATTTGACACATAGTAGGCATTTCCTATATAGTAGGGTTTATTATATGTTTCCAAATATACTAGCTTGCATATTTAAAGGTGAATCTTATTTCCTTATTTCTTCTTTGATGGATGGCCTTTTTTTTTTTTAATTTGACTGCAATTATAGATCCCTGACCTCTGACCTCTCCTCCCTAGTTCCTCTGAGGTTTGGGTGGATTTGATTGGGTGTGAAATATGGGGGACTGTAGGGTTCTTCACTAAGGGGGATGACTGACTTGATCTTCCCCACACAGGAGCATTCCAGACCATGTTGAAGTAGAGGCCACACTAGTAAAGATTGGAGTCCTAGGCCGGGCACAGTGGCTCACACCTGTAATCTTAGCACTTTGGGAGGCCAAGGTGGGTGGATCACGAGGGCAGGAAATCGAGGCCATCCTGGCTAACACGATGAAACCCCGTCTCTACTAAAAATACAAAAAATTAGCCGGGCATGGTGGTGGGCACCTGTAGTCCCAGCTACTTGGGAGGCTGAGGCAGGAGAATGGCGTGAACCCAGGAAGTGGAGCTTGCAGTGAGCCGAGATCGCGCCACTGCACTCCAGCCTGGGCGACAGAGTCAGACTCCGTCTCAAAAAAAAAAAAAAAAAAAAAGATTGGAGTCCTAGGAACACAGTCCATCAGAGTGGGCAGGATTCTCTAAGGACAGCTTGTCTAGTCTTTTTTCATGACAGCAGGGGACTCTGAGGCTAGAAATGGAGGAGCTGTGGCTGCTTGCAGCTGGAGGATGCGTGGGAGTGGGTAGGGCATCCTCTCAGAGGACTCCTGGGGGAACAGGCTCTGGGAGGGCTCCATGGGGCTGAGACTCACACGACTGCTGGGTTGGAGCACTTGCCACTGGTGTAGAAATACTCCTTGATGTGGGCACGGGGCAGTGGGCGGGCAATGTAGGCAAAGCAGCAGGGTGTGGTGTCTGAGGCATCTGGAAGAGGAAAGGAAGGAGGGAGACCCTTTTATTCATTGCTACTGCACACTGGACATTGTGCTGGACACTTTGTACGATTTATTTAGAAAGAACTGTTATCTTCCTTGACAGAAACTGAGGCTCAGAGAGGTAAAGTCACTTGGCCATGGATACACAGTGGCAGAGTGGGGATTCCAACCCCTCATCTAATCCTTGAGCCAAGCTTGTATCCACTCCTCTACACCATAACCCTCTGCCCTTGGCTCTCAGGGCCTCCTTCTGGCTTGTCCTGGGTCCTCTGGCCTCATTCTTGCCCTTCCAGAATCCTCAGTGGATTCAGAACTTGGTTTCTTTGAGACCTAGGGCAGGTTGTGGGGAGGCTTCCAAAGCTCAGGCTCCATGACTCAGCCAGGATCTTAAGAGGGGCCTGGAGATGCATACTGTATCTTGAGAGCTCCTGTTGAGCTTCAGTGAGAAGGGCTCTCAACAGAGAACTTCTTGTTGGTCAGTTAATTCAAGATCACGCTGGGAAGCATCAGTTGCCACTTCCCAGCAGAGGAGTAGTTTTTATCTTCCCAGCGAGATGGAACCAGGTTTGAATATCAGTCTCCCCATTTCCTAGCTCTGTGCCTGCCCATGGACAAGTTACTTAACCTCTCTGTTTTCTCATCTGTAAGTCAAGGACAGCTACTCAAAGAAGAGTTGTAGGTATTAAATAAGATGTACAAAAATTGGCAAGGCGCGGTGGCTCACGCCTGTATTCCCAGCACTTTGGGAGGCCGAGGAGAGCGGATCACGAGGTCAGGAGATCGAGACCATCCTGGCTAACATGGTGAAGCCCCGTTTCCACTAAAAAATACAAAACATTAGTCAGGCATGGTGGTGGGCACCTGTAGTCCCAGCTACTCTGGAGGCTGAGGCAGGAGAATGGCGTGAACCCGGGAGGCAGAGCTTGCAGTGAGCCGAGATCGTGCCACTGCACTCCAGCCTGGGCGACAGAGCGAAGACTCCATCTCAAAAAAAAAAAAAAAGAAAAAGATAAAAGATGTAAAAAGATCAGCACAATGCCTGATCCACAGTAGCCATTTAATTAGCTTTTATTATCTTCTCTTTGTTTTTGTTTTTTAAATGTATTCACTCTAATAAAGCCACATACCCTCTCATAAGCCAATTTTTTACATTTATGAAATGAGAGAGAATATGGCTATCTCAGGGTCTCAGGAAGTTTTAGGTTAGTTAAATTTCTTAGAAACCCTGCTGCTGACAGGCATGAGTCAGTCGTGTTTCAAAGTCAGTGTGAGCTACTCATGACTACTAATCTCCCCAACATGAGTCCACATTCAGTGAACTCCTGTAGGCCTTGGGGGTGTAGACCTTGAAGACAGGAAAACTGATTAGGAGATCCCTGCCATGAAGCAGCATAGAGACCCCTCAAGGACAACAGGACATCTGGGTAAGACAATCCACAAGAATGTAAATAATGGGGTTCAGACAGTATTCATGCTACAGTTGAAAAGAGGGCAAGGTCTGGGACAGTCATTGGGATGGGGTGGGCATTCTAGGCAGAGGATCCGACTCCACAGGCTGTGGTGGTCAAGACCAGGACTTACATGGGGAGGCAGATGCAGGAGCGCAGAGGGCTGTAGCAACGAGGATGACAGTGAGGGCAGCCACGGAGACCTTCATGGTACCTGTGGGAGAGGCTGTGGGAGGTCCACGTGCTGTCACAGGATCCTCTGCAGGAATCCTCTGCAGCTCAGGCTGGCTCTTTATAGGGCCAGTTGAGGGGTACCCCCTAAGGGGAGTTTCCAAAATAGCAACCAAGCATTGGCCGGTATCATAAGTGAAACTGCACGAAACGGAAAAGAAAACTGAAATAGCCTCCGGAAATTCGAGTCTCTGTCTCCCCCTCACTGCCCTCTCATCTAGAGTGAGCTCATCAGTTTCCCCTTTGACCAAGCACCAATGGTGGAAACATTTCTCTGCTGACATCCTCAGTTTTACCTTTCAGGGAAGGGGTCCTCCTCAGAGAGCAGTAAGCTGCTTCCTTGGGGACAACAAGGAGAGGCAGTTAGAATAGGATCATAAGTACTAAGTCTTTATTACTCACTGAGTCACTGAGTCTTCAAAGTTCCTGCTTATTCATTACAGATCTTATCTCGTTTTCCTCATCCATGGAAGGATGTTATTTATAAGGTGTTTTATTGAGGAGGGTGCTCTGGATATAGAGTCCCCAAAGGAGGTGAGCACACTCACACTGTACATTGAGGCAGTTGATCTGAGCTGGGCATTGGGGACCTTTTCACCAGATATGAGTCGGAATGAGTCCTCTTGTGGGAATGTCTTGCTTTCATCCTGGCCATAGGGTCTCTCCCATTTACTTGCTAAGTGACCTTTGGGAAAAGTGCTTAATGTCTTTGAGTTCTATTTCCTTGTTTATAAAGTAGAATAATTGATTAGAGACTTGTTGAGAAGCAGAGAGAGAGAGAGAGAGAAAGATCTCTTACAGCATACTCTACCATTATTGGCTACCATTTACTGAGGGCTTATCTGTGACAGCCACTATTCTCCCGGCTTAGCATGTGTCAACTCATTTACTATTATTATCCCCATTTTATGAATGAGGAAACTCAATATAATACTGGGATCCCATCTCACTGAAGGCCTTCTTGGGCACAAAAGTTACAGAATATAAAAGCTTCAAAGGACTTTAGGGATCCATTTTTTTCCATGTTCTTCAGTTGCACAAGAGGAAATCAAGGCCCAGTGAGCAGGAGTGACTTGCTAAGAACACACAGCAAATGAATGACAGAGATCATTCATCAGAATGATCAGAACCCAGTTGCCCTCGCTCCCACTTCGGTGCTCCATCCATTAAGTACTGCCCAACATTAAAGGGTTTGTGGTTAGGAGTATCCTCAAAACTGAACCCATGTGGAACTTCTGGATTAGAGCCGGGGTCCTTATTCCATTCCAAAGAACTGGATACAGTAAGTCTTTATCAATTCCTATTTTAGTAGTTAACAATTAGCAACAATTTGATCTGGGCTAGGCTGAAATTGGCATCTGAATTATAATTATAATTATAATTATAATTATTATTATTTTTGAGATGGCGTCTTGCTCTGTCACCCAGGCTGGAGTGCTGTGGCGTGATCTCGGCTCACTGCAAGCTCTGCCTCCTGGGTTCATGCCATTCTTCTGCCTCAGCCTCCTGAGTAGCTGGGACTACAGGCGCCCGCCACCATGCCCGGCTAATTTTTTTGTATTTTTAGTAGAGACAGAGTTTCACCGTGTTAGCCAGGATAGTCTCCATCTCCTGCCCTCGTGATCCACCCGCCTTGGCCTCCCAAAGTGCTGGGATTACAGCCGTGAGCCACCGTGCCTGGCCGGCATCCGAATTATTTAAAAGTGTTTATTGAGAATGACAAAAGCAAAATAAACAAAATGTAACCCTCTACTGAGATCATTTTCTGTTAGCTACTCTCACACTTGTAACATGGTGGTTGAGGGTGACTAAATCACCCAGAATGGGAAGACTTAGTCACATTTCTTCCTCACGATGACCTTGAGGCAGAGTGGTTATTATTCTCATTTGACCAAAGAGGAAACTAAGCTTCAGAACAGACAACATCTTCAAGCTCAGGCAGCTGATAAGTGGGATTTGAAGGCAGGTGTTTCTGATGACCATGTCCCAGCTCTGACCAGTGAATCACATCAATAAGGCAGTTAACAGTTATCAAGGCCTTTCTAGGTTTCAGCTGCTATTCCAAGCTTTTTTTTTTTTTTTTTTTTTTGAGACAGAGTCTTACTCTGTTGATCAGGCTGAAGTGCGGTGGTGCGATCTCGGCTCGCTGCACCCTCAGCCTCCCAAATTCAAGCAATTCTCCTGCCTCTTGAGTAGCTGGGATTACAGGCATCGCCACCATGCCTGGCTAATTTCTGTATCTTTAGTAGAGACAGGGTTTCACCACGTTGGCCAGGCTGGTCTCGAACTCCTGACCTCAGGTGATCCACCCACCTTGGCTTTCCAAAGTGCTGGGATTACAGACGCGAGCCACCGCGCCAGGCCTTGTTCCAAGCTCTTTACAACAATCCTCTCATACCTTCCTTACAGCTCAATCAATTAACAATGGAAACATAATTCTGGAAAGTATGGCCATCTCATTTAAAGAAACAAATTGCAAGCACTTTAGAAACATTCATCCAGCCACATAAAAATGTTCTACCAATTGTTTCCTTCACAAAGCGGTGTTAGGTCTAAGGTAAGTTGCCAAATATGTGAGAGGTTCTGGAAAAGGCAGGGGGTTAAGAGCACGGACTTGGCAGTTTCTCCTGTTCATTGGCCAGGTGGCCTCAGGTAAGTTATTAATAATCTCTCTGGTCTCAGTTTCCTTACCTATAAATCAGTGATAATAATAACAGTCCCTCACACAACTGTTAAGACAATTAAGTCCCTATAAATGTTCTCATGCTTGCAAAGCTGTTAGTGCAACGTCTGACACATGTTGTTAAGTACTTAATAACACTGGCTGTTATTATCATGCTATCATTAAGAGTAAGATGTCAGTGCCTTTAAGGATATTCTGTAATTTATGCTTTTCAGCAGTCTAAACTAAACCCCCAGTCAATATTACAAAAAATCTTTATTTATTTATTACAAAAAGTCTTTTTTTGTTTTTTTCCCGAGACAGAGTCTCGCTCTGTCGCCCAGGCTGGAGTGCAGTGGCACGATCTCGGCTCACTGCAAGCTCCACCTCTCGGGTTCACGCCATTCTCCTGCCTCAGCCTCCCAAGTAGCTGGGACTACAGGCGCCCGCCACCACACCTGGCTAATATTTTGTATTTTTAGTAGAGACAGGGTTTCACTGTGTTAGCCAGGATGGTCTTGATCTCCTGACCTCGTGATCCGCCCACCTCAGCCTCCCAAAGTGCTGGGATTACAGGCGTGAACCACCGCACCCGGCCTTTTTTTTTTTTTTTTAAGATGGATTCTCTCACTTTCACCCAGACTGGAGTGCAGTGGTGCGATCTTGGCTCACTGCAAGCTCCACCTCCCGGGTTCATGCCATTCTCCTGCCTCAGCCTCCCGAGTAGTTGGGACTACAGGTGCCTGCCACCACACCCAGCTAATTTTTTGTATTTTTAGTAGAGACAGGGTTTCACTGTGTCAGCCAGGATGGTCTCGATCTCCTGACCTGGTGATCCACCTGCCTTGGACTCCCAAAGTGCTGGGATTACAGGTATGAGCCACCGCGCTTGGCCACAAAAAGTCTTTTTTAAAACAGATGGGTCCGTTGAGGCTTAGAGAGGTTAAGTGACTAGCTTATAGTCACAGCCTACAGTAGTAGAGTTCGACATTGAACCCATGTCTGGGTTCATGGACTTTCTACCGCACTTCATTGTTTCTAGAGAAAATCATAAAACGATTGCCAAGGCTCAGTTTTCTCCTGTGAGCTCAATTTCTGTTTTCTTTCCTTGATTTCAGTTTCCCTCTTTAAGGAAGAAAAGAAGGTGTTTTCCTGAATACCAGATATGCTGAGTTGGGACATGAGCTAAGGACAGAGGTGAGGAAACCCGCAGACAACACTGACATGCTCCTCATCTTTAAATCCCAGCAAACCTTTCCACTGTGTGTGTGTGTATGTATATCTGTGTGTAAGTGGTGGTGGGACGGGGTGGGTGGGTAGGATGGTGGGATGTTGGGATTACGGAGTGGGAATAGGCAGTGGGAATGTCAAGAGTACTGTTGTTGTTGTTGTTGTTGTTTTTTTTTTTTTTTTTTTTTGAGGCGGAGTCTTGCTCTGTCGCCCGGGAGTGGAGTGCAGTGGCCGGATCTCAGCTCACTGCAAGCTCCGCCTCCCGGGTTTACCCATTCTCCTGCCTCAGCCTCCCGAGTAGCTGAGACTACAGGCGCCCGCCACCTCGCCCGGCTAGTTTTTGTATTTTTAGTAGAGACGGGGTTTCACCGTGTTAGCTAGGATGGTCTCGATCTCCTGACCTCGTGATCTGCCCGTCTTGGCCTCCCAAAGTGCTGGGATTACAGGCTTGAGCCACCGCGCCCGGCCCGTTGTTGTTGTTGTTTGAGACAGGATCTCACTCTGTTCCCCAGGCTGGAATGCAGTTGCTGATCACCTGCAGGCTTGAACTCCAGGGTTCAAGAGATCCTCCTACTTCAGCCTGCTGAGCAGCTGGGACTACAGGTGTGCACCACCATGCTGGGCTAATTTGAGACGGAGTCTGGCTTTGTTGCCCAGGCTGGAGTGCAGTGGCATGATCTTGGCTCACTGCAAGCTCCGCCTCCTGGGTTCACGCCATTCTCCTGCCTCAGCCTCCCAAGTAGCTGGGACTACAGGCACCCGCCACCATGCCTGGCTACTTTTTTGTATTTTTAGTAGAGACAGGGTTTTACGTGTTAGCCTGGATGGTCTCAATCTCCTGCCCTCATGATCCACCCGCTTCAGCCTCCCAGAGTGCTGGGATTACAGGTGTGAGCCACCATACCCGGCCTTTTTTTTTTTTGAGACAGAGTATTGCTCTGTCACCCAGGCTGGAGTGCAGTGACATGATCTTGGCTCACTGCAAGCTCCGCCTCCCTGATTCACACCATTCTCCTGTCTCAGCTTCCCAAGTAGCTGGGACTACAGGCGCCCACCACAATGCCTGGCTAATTTTTTGTATTTGTGGTAGAGATGGGGTTTTACCATGTTAGCCAGGTTGGTCTTGATATCCTGACCTTGTGATCCGCCCGTCTTGACCTCTCAAAGTGCTGGGATTATAGGCATGAGCCACTGCACCATACTGGGCTAATTTGTAAATTTTTTTATAGATGGGATCTTGCCATGTTGCCCAGGCTGGTCTCGAAGTCCTGGCTTCAAGCAATCCTCCCACCTTGGCCTCCCAAAGTGCTGGGGTTGTAGGTATGAACCACCACACCCAGCCGTGGGAGTATTTTTCTTCCCTTTCAGTGATTCCAATAGATTGTGAGGAGCACAGGAGGGAGGAGAATCTAATTTTTATTTCATTTCTACCATTCATTTTCTCCTATGCAAAATCAAGGTTTGGGCTTGATGGGCTATCTTCAATTTTTTCTCTGGTGCTAATGTACCGATTCCATGTATAAGCAAATTAGAGAGCCCACGTAAACAGTATGGTGCCTGGTACAGGGTGGGTGTTCAATGAATGGCAACTGTCATTATTATTCACCCAGCACATTATATTCCTGAAAACCAGGAACTCCTTCCTGTCTGACCCACAGTAGGGGTGGAGAGGATCAAGGGCAGTAATGATCACGGATGTGCTTAGGAGACGTAAGGTGAGGTATACCAGTACACCATCATGGAGCAGTCGCTGCTCTCCCTGTGCCTTCAGTGTGCTTGGTCTGTACCCCTCAGTCATTCCTTACCCACTCTACAGATTTTACTGAGAATTGCTGTGAGCTGGGCACCCTAGGCACTGCAGGCACCATGGCTAGTAAGACAGGCAAAGACCTGCCATCTGGAGCTTGTTTGGGTGTAGGGTAGGGGGACGGGGAGAAGGGAGATAAACAGTAAACAAGTAAATTTACACTCTTTTATTGTGAATCATCTTTTCACTGGTCTTGTCTTAACTCCATGAAAACAGTGACAGTGTCCTGTGTGTTTTCTATTTATTTGTATTCTCCACCTGCTTTCCAATATCTTAGACATGCTGTTAAATCACTGCTGATTAAGTCATACTAACTTCTTGTAGCATCTTGATTAAATGGGCTCTCTAGAGTCAGACTGCTAGGTTCAAAATCCAGCTTTATGACTTATTATTTATGTATTTATTTTTAATAATAACTGTATTTTTAATAAATATATTTACAACATGCCATTTTGATATACATATACATAGTGAAATGATTATTGCAGTTAAACAAATTAATGTATCCATCTCTTCATACAGTTACCGCTATTTTTGCGTGTGTGGTGAGAGCACCTGAAATCTCTTCTTTTAGAGAATTTCCAGTATTCGGCCGGGTGCGGTGGCTCATGCCTGTAATTCCAGCACTTTGGGAGGCCGAGGCGGGTGGATTACCTGAGGTCAGGAGTTTGAGACCAGCCTGGTCAATATGGTGAAACCCGGTCTCTACAAAAAATACAAAAATTATCCAGCCAGGGTGGCACACGCCTGTAATCCCAGCTACTCAGGAGGCTGAGGCAGGAGAATTGCTTGAGCCAGGGAGATGCAGGTTGCAGTGAGCTGAGATTGTGCCACTGCACTCCAGCCTGGCTGACAGGGAAAGACTCTGTCTCCAAAAAAAAAAAAAAAGAAAATTTCCAGTATTCAATACAATATTATTAACTATACAGTAGTCCTCCCTTATCTATATTTTGGTTATTCTGGTTTTGCTTACTGCGGTTTCAGTTACTCTTGGTCAACCATGGTCAGAAAATATTAAATGGAAAATTCCAGATATAAACATTTATATAACTTTTATTACAGTATATTGTTATAATTGTTCTATTTTGTTATTATTGTTGTTAATCTCTTACTGTGCCTAATTTATAAAGTTTATCATAGGTAGTATAGGAAAAAACACATAATGTAATAGTATATAACAGGCACTATCCATGGTTGCAGGCATCCATTGGGGGTCTTGGAACATCCACCACAGATAAGGGGCACTGCTGCAGTCCTCATGCTGCACATTCGATTCTACATAACCACAACTTTGTGCCCTTTGAGCAGAATCTCCCAATTTCTCTTACAGCCCCACCACTGGTAGCCGAAGTTCTACTCTTTGCTTCCATGTATTTGACTTTTTTTGATTCCACATGTAAGTGAGATCGTGTAGTATTTTCCTTTCTGTGTCTGCCTTGCTATTATTAATGATGACTTTGAACAAGTTGCTTACTTTCTCTGGGCCTAAATTTCTTCATCTGTAAAGTAAGATATTGAACCTAACCTGTTTGGGGCAATGGAGCCATTTAAGAATCTGATGAGGGCTGGGCACGGTGGCTTATGCCTGTAATCCCAGTACTTCGGGAGGGGGAGGCGGGTGGACTGCTTGAGCTCAGGAGTTCAAGACCAGCCTGGGCAACATGGCGAACCCCATCTCTACTAAAAATACAAAAATTAGCTGGGCATGGTGGCACGCCTGTAGTCCCAGCTACTCATTGAGGAGGCAGGAGGATCGCTTGAGCCCAGGAGGCAAAGGTTGCAGTGAGCCAAGATCGAGCCACTGCACTCCAGCCTGGGTGACAGAGTGAGACCCTGTCTCAAAAAAAAAAAAAAAGAAAAGAAAGGGCCGGCGGTGGCTCACGCCTGCAATCCCAGCACTTTGGGAGGCCGAGGCAGGCAGATCACCTGAGGACAGGAGTTCAAGACCAGTCTGGCCAATGTGGTGAAACCACATCTTTACTAAAAATGCAAAAATTAGCTGGGGATGGTGGCAGGCGCCTGTAATCCCAGCTACTTGGGAGGCTGAGGTAGGATAATTGCTTGAACTCGGGGACGGAGGTTGCAGTGAGCTGAGATCGTGCCACTGCAGTCTAGCCTGGATGACAGAGCAAGACTGTCTCAAAAAAAAAAAAAAAAAAAAGCCCAGTGCCGTGGCTCACATCTGTAATCCCAGCACTTTGGGAGGCCAAGGCAGGAGGATCACTTGAGGTCAGGAGTTTTAGACCAGCCTGGCCAACATGGTGAAACCCTGTCTCTACTGAAAGTACAAAAAAGTTAACCAGGCGTGGTGGCACATGCCTGTAGTCCCAGCTATTTGTGAGGCTGAGGTAGGAGAATGGCTTTAACCTGGGAGGCGGAGGTTGCAGTGAGCAGAGGTTGCGCCATTGCACTCTAGCCTGGGCCACAGAGTGACACTCTGTCTTAAAAAAAAAAAAAAAAAAAAGGAACCTGATGAGGATGTGGGGGTGATCTGGTTGCAACATCTGTCACCCTATTGATCACCAGGGTTGGTTCTGTTACCGACCATAGTTTCTTGGGTTCTCAATGCAGTAGAAATTGACATGAGGCCAGCAGAGTTTTCCCAGACAAGAAAGACTTCACTGGAGCTTTTGCCTGGACATAAGGGACACAGCACAAGAGAGAATTCCCTGACTGACTCTGTGCAAATAGCTGGTAAGGGATTTTAATTAGGCAAAGCGCGAGAATTGACATCAAGGGTAGGGTACGCAGGCTGGGCTGGGCAAAGCATGTGAGTGGTAGGGTATGCAGGTTAGCATTATCTGGTTGTAATGGTTATCTTGAGGAATTGGCTAACTGGTGGTCTGGCTGGGGCAACAAGTCTGTAAATCAGTTGTTCAGCATTCCTTCCTGAGGTGGAATACTCCACAACCTTGGTTTGATACTTGGATTTCCTAAGGCCAGTTCCTGGAATTTGTGAAGTAAAAGACATGGTTAAACATGGTGTCAGTGAGGTAGTGGTGTGTGGTTTGTGGCCAGTGGGAATGCATGAAAGAAAGCTCTAGTGCTGGTGAGCTGCAGCCAAGTCCCACTCCTAGTTGGTCTCAATTTGGCTGATCTAGCTGGCTAGGCCCGTGTCCCCTTCTCTCTTTACCATTCCATGTGTGTCCCTCCTGAGGCTACGCACTTGGTTTAATCACCCAATGGGTTCTTCTTGCCCGCTGCCCAGATAGAGCAAGTTTATCAAGACACAGGAATTGCAATAGAGAAAGAGTTTGATACAAATAGAGCCAGCTAAACAGGAGACAAGGGTTTTATTATGACTCAGATCAGCCCCCCTGAAGATTTGGAGGCTCGGGTTTTTTAAAGGTAGTTTGGCGGGCAGGGGGCGAGAGAAGCGGGATTGCTGATTGGTTGGGTCGGGGATGAAATTATAAGGAGCTGAAGCTGTCCTCTTGCACTGAGTCGGTTCCTGGGTGGGGGTCAGAAGACCAGATGAGCCAGTTTACTGGTCTGGGTGGTGCCAGCTGATCCATCAGAAGGCAGGGTCTGAAAAATACCTCAAACACCAATCTTAGGCTTTACAATAATAATATTCTCTACAGGAGCAACTGGGGAGGTTAGTGATCTCAAGGCCTCTGGCTGCATGACTTCGGAGCTGTAATTTCTCATCTTGTGGCCAATGCGTTAGTTTTACAAAGGCTTTCTGGTCCCCAAGCAAGGAGTGGGTTTGTCTCAGGGAGGGGCTGTTATCATCTTTGTTTCAAAGTTAAACTGTAAACTAAATTTCTCCCAAAGTTAATGCTCCCTATGCCCAGGAATGAACAAGGGCAGCTGGAAGGTTAGAAGCAAGATGGAATCAATTAGGTCAAATTCTTTCACTGTCATAATTTTCTCACTGCTATAATTTCTGCAAAGGCAGTTTCAGAAGAGGACAACCTTCCCAAATAGGGGAAGGGTATACGAGTAGCTGCGCTCCCCTGCTAGAACCTCCAAACAAGCTCTCAAGGTCCATTTGTAGGAGAATGTAGGATAGTCAAACTTCCAAGACTCCAGACACATCCAAATGAGGTGTTGCATGTGGCAGTGTGCCTTTCTTAAAAAAAAAAAAAAAAAAAAAAAACTCATGAAAGTTGTGAACACTTCCACCAATCTGTAGAGACCTGCACAGACATCGACACATGCAATTTTGCATGTAAAGAGTTCATAGACCCTGCAGGCTCACTGATGGGCCTCTTGATCCACAGGGCTTGTTCCTATCAGCTTTCATGCCTCTGGCACCCCTTTTCCTAGCGTAATCCTCTAAAGCCATGCCCATATCCCCTCCAGCCTAGTGTAACCCTTCTCCTCCCCTCCCTTCCCTTCCTGGCACAGTCTGTTTTTTCTCTCCCATCATTCACTCTCTTCCAAAGCTAAGCTGGCTGCTAGCCAAGTCTCACATTGTGATGTTAGGAAACCAAATGCAGGCAGAGAAAATGAAACCTTTCTTCATCTGGATTCCAAAGCTTTTATCTGACATGGAGTTCCCCTCCTGACCTCGGACTGTTGGCAGCAGCTCTGGCTGTTCTGCTGCTCTTAAAAACATGCCTAAAGCAGGGAAATTCCCCTCATCCTCTAGAAATCTGGGACCCCAAGAGAAGCCTGAGGCAAAGTCATTTCCTCCTGATGGATCTTAATTTTTCCCATCTGCAAATTGGAGAGTTACTTCCTGGTTGTTTCTCTCCTTCTTTGCCCCTGTTTACAAGTCTAAATATTCCCCACCTGAGACTGGAAGCTATCTCACTCTTTGTTTCTGAAGGACCCTGCATGGGATAGGTGCTCCATTGGCGCTGGGTGGAGGATCTGCCAGAGGCAATAGGGTGCAAGCCAAGACCTTGTAGTAGGCTCAGGGGACTTCCCAGGAGGAGGCAGAATTTGAACCCAAGACTACAACATCCTGGCCTTGATTTTTGGTCCAGCTCTGGTTTGTTCTTTCTGTGTTATTCTGTTCTGCTCCTCTCCTCTCCTCCCCCCCCCCCCCCCCCCCACTTCTGTCCCCTTACACTGTGCACTTTAATGCACATTGCACTGTGTCAGGGTACTAACTTTGACAACTGCTCTCGTAATTCCAACCACATTCAGGCTGAGGGTTGCAGCTTGGCTCCCCTCACTCTTCTCACCTTCACCACACAGGACATTGGCTGTGCACAGCCACTTGTTTATTGCAGCTGGAGACCACACACAGTGTGTTTGTTGATCAGAGCAGGGCTCACCTGCCTCTGGTTACTGGAGGAGCCTGTCACAAGATATCTTGGGGGTGGGGTGGCCGCAGGAACAAGGCCCATGGAGAAGCATCAGTTCTTCCAAAATGGCTGGGTGCCAGATGACTTCAGACTGTCCTCCTGACACCTTGGGGTCTGTTTTTGTTGTTGTTTTCCTCTGCATGTTGGTGGCCGGTGGCTTCCCCTCTCTTGGTGTATACCGCCTCATGAAGTACTCTTCAAGAACTCTTATTGCTGGAGCACTGCTGTCCCCTGCAAACCCCACCCCTGCCCTCGGCCCCACTGCCTCCAGCCCCCAGGAGAGAGCCTGGTAAAGCAGGACAAACTTGGGGTTGAAATCAGACAGCGCATATTTTCTGCATGTCGTTTTTTGTTTGATTTTTCTTTAGAGGTGTTGCCCAGGCTGGAATGCAGTAGCTGATCTTTGCTTACTGTAACCTCAAACTCTTGTGCTCAAGCAATCATTCTACCTCGGCCTCCTGAGTAGCTGGGACTACAGGTGCATGCCACCATGCCTAGCTATTTTTTTAAAAAAATGTTTTCTATTGAATGTGGCTTTTGTGGCAGAATTTTTTTTTTTCCCCTAAAGAGGGGATCTCACTGTGTTGCCTAGGTGGGTCTCAAACTCCTAGCCTCAAGTGATCCAGTCACCTTGGCCTCCCAAAGTCCTGGGATTACAGGTGTGAGCACCGCATCCAACCCTCTCTGTATGTCTTTTTTTTTTTTTTTTTTGAGATGGAGTCTCACTCTGTTGCCCAGGCTGGAGTACAGTGGCACAGTCTTGGCTCACTGCAACCTCCGCCTCCCAGGTTCAAGTGATTTCTGGCTAATTTTTGTATTTTTAGTAGAGACAGCATTTCACCTTGTTGGCCAGGCTGGTCTGAAACTCCTGAACTCAAGTGATCTTCCCGCCTTGGCCTCCCAAAGTGCTAGGATTACAGGAGTGAGCCACCATTCCTGGCACTTTTCCATATGTTTTTGAACAAATTATTAACTATTTTTCACCTTGGTTTCCTTTCTGGAAATGAGGCTGAGGATACCTAACTCCTAGGATATTTCAAAGGATTAAATGAAGCAATCAATAAATTGCCCAACACCATTTCTGGCACAAAGTAGATACTTGGAAAACAGTTCCTTCCCTTTCTTTCCCCAATTGTCAAGGTGCCAGCATTTCTTCCCTCAGTGGCTTCCCCTCCCAGTAGAGAGGTTCATCTCACCTGAGAGTTAGGAGACATGGCGGTGGGGAAGGGGAAGTTGGGAATTTTCTGTGAGCTGTCAGGCACCGTGCTAGACACTACACATTATTTCACTTATTAGGAAGAAACACACAGAAAATGGTGATGACTCAGACCTGCCCTGAGCTCTCCTGCCCTCAATGCAGTGGGCTACAGACACTCAGCCCCATGCTCTGTCCTTCACTGGATTTCTGTCTCTCAGAGCCTGGCCACGGAGGGGGACGTGATCCTTCCTTCTCCCTTCCTGGCTGTCTTTGCAGGCTAGTACACATACCCCGTTTCAAAGAGTTTCACAGACAGGCTTAGGAAGGAAGCCTTAGAAAAGAAGTAACAAAGTTTCAGAATCTTACAGGACTCTAGTTGTAGTCTGGATGCTGCCCTTTTTTAGCTGGTCCTGGGAAGCCCCTTGGCTTCTTGCCTATTACTTCCATTCTCAGAGACAGGGGTGCCAGTCCCCTGCTTCCCCACTATGCTGCTTCTCCTGCTTTCTAGTGTTCAGGTTAGAGTATTAGGGCCCTTAGAACCTTCCTAGGCATTCAGTACAGTTTTGAAGCTCTCCAGCTTGCATGAAAAAGTCCCCTTGGGGAATTTCCTCAAATTAGGGTTTGGAAATTTTGCACCATAGTCATTCCAGTGTCAACTTTGGGTGGTGAAAAAAGCAAGGAATGGGAATTAAGAGACCTAAGCTCTAGTCTCATTGCAGCTCTAAACCCACTTGTTACATTTTGGCAAAGCACTTGCCCTTTGTAGGCCTAAGTTTCCTTATCTGTGAAATGAGGGTCTGACAATGTTATTTATTTCTTTCTTAGTTAAAAGATACAAAAGTAAAGGATTTCTAATACATTAGAGTGAGATTTGGGGGTAAGTTTCCTGTTTGCCTCTAAAATCAGTTTACATTACTCCTTCTATGGGTAAGGCTGAGGGAGTAACATCCCCTCTTTCCCTCTTATCCATCAAAGGCCTGGGACTCACTTTACCACTTAGCTCATGAACTTCTGTGAGCAGCACTGCCCTCCTCCACTTACCCACTCCTTCCTACCTTCCACTCATCCCTTCACTACTTCCTGTCCAGCATGCGTCTCTTCATTCATCTGTTCCTTCACATCTACATCTTGTGTCTGTTAAAATTCTTTGTGTTCACGGCCGGGCACAGTGACTCATGCCTGTTATCCCAGCACTTTGGGAGGCTGAGGTGAGAGGATCGCTTCAGCTCAGAAGTTCAGAACCGGCCTGGGCAACATAGGGAGACCCTTTGTCTACAAAACATTTAAAAATTAGTGGGGCATGATGGCACACACCTGTGGTCCCAGTTACTCGGGAGGCTGAGGTAGAAGGATCACTTGGACCCAGGAGGTTGAAGCTGCAGTGAGCCATGATCACACCACTGCACCCTAGCCTTGATGACAGAGCGAGACCCTGTCTCAGGAAAAAAAAAATTATTTGTTCATAAGTGGAGAAAACTTTTGTGGACTGGCAGTGTGGAAAAAAACACTCAACATGCATTTTTCCTGTTCTCTTACACCATAACAACACAGAAGACTTCTGTGACCAAATATGTAGGGGTTTCTTTCCACACACTAAGTAATCAATCAGTTCTGCGGTGGACACAGCCAGGTGTCCACCAGTTAATTCAGCTGTGACACCATCTACCTGGAAATAGCCTCAGAAACCACAGGTTGAGGAATCAGTTCCACAGAACTGCTCCCTCCTTCCCACCAGTCATGAGTCTGGGCTTCCAGAATGTCTGACCAGCTGGTTTCAAGTTGGGGTTACCATGACCCACCCTCTTCGGGTTTGATTAATTTGCTGGAGGAGCTCACGGAACTCATGGAAGTACTTACTTACATTTAAAAAGGATGCAAATAAATAGCCAGATGGAAAGATACACAAGGCAAGATCTAGAGGAGCTTCTGTTCCTGTGGAGTTGGGCTGCACCACTCGCCCAGCGCATGGATGAGTTCCCCTCTGTCCTGTCAGCCTCCATGCGATCAGCTATCCAGAAGCTCTCTGAATCTTGTTTTCTTGGGCCTTTTAAACACTTCATTGGATAAGCATAACTAAAGCATGGACCACCATGTTGAAACGTGATTGGGCAAAAAGGGTATGATTTAATACTAATAGACCGAGGGGGGAATCCAGCAGGGCCTGTCTGCTCAGATTCTTTTCGGCCTCTCTATGCAGCATTCCTTCCTCTGGGGTATGGGGCAGGACCTTCTCTGGAATGAGGGTCTTATGACCCACAATTAGATTACAGACCTGCCTTGGGCAGACGAAATGGGGGCAGGAGAGGTCAGAGAGAGAGAGAAATTCTGCTTCCTGAGGCCTGCTTCTAAGCCCTAAAGTGTCCCAACATTATAACAGAAGACTGTAAAAGGGCTATGGGAGTTATAAGCCAGGAACTGTGGATGAAAACTTATGTACATGTAATTATATACACACATAATTATATCACACTAACTTAATCAGGAAGGTAATGTATTGGGAGTAATGTTGTGTAGCTCATAGAATGGGTAGGACATTGGAGAACTTGGCTTGGAAGAATGACAAGTCAGAAACCAGAAACACTCTGGATATGTGGACAGCGGGAACTACTTGGCAGTGCCATCAGGGTGCCACTGTTGATATGAATGTATTCCGGCTAATTTTCCTATCCTCATCTCACTCTACTCAGGATTCACAGTTCTAGGAGAGGGAGTATGACCAGCTAAGCTTGTGTCATTTGCTTGCTTCTTGGCTAGGAGAAGTTAGCATCCCTGATATGTCATACCACTGAGACTGTATACCCTGGAAGGAAGAAGTAATTGCATAAAAAGATGTCAAGGTGATTTTGAAGGGGGCATGGATGCTAGTAGAAAAATAAAAACAAGTAAACAAGTGAACCAATACTCAATGCACCAGTCACCCACCCACCCACTCATCCATCCATTCATCTGTTTGCCTATTCATTCATCCTCTCATCCATATATCATCCATTCTCTCAGCCAATCAAGCAACACACCTTTATTGAGTACCCATCGTGTTCCATAGGCCATGCCAGGCACTTAGATACAGTAAAAAGACACTGCTCAGAAACATCCCAAGGGTATCCTCACGAAGGATGCGGCTATGAAGCTGAAAGATACAGAGAAAGGAATGCATATACGTCCATATACCGGGGGGTTCAAAACAACATTGCTAGGGACATGGTGACTAATTCTGGATGTGGACAGATCAGAGCTGGTTTTTACAAACCTCTCATACTGCCAGGAGATTGCTCAACATAGGGCAGAACATGGGACCAGGATTAAGCACCAAAAAACCTGGGTCGGCCTCCTGGGTCTGCTTCTCTGGAAAAGGCATACTTCATTTTCCTTATCTGCTCAACAAGAAGAATGAATATAAGAATCCTTTTTTTGTCTAATTCAGAGAACTGTGGAGGTAAAAGGAGTTAATGGATGTGAAGGCATTTTCTGATACAAAGAAAGATAATTATTTCACCACGGTTACTTCTGTTTCCTGAGTGGCTGATAGCACTGTGGCTAAGATGCTCCTTTGACTTCTTTCTCGCGCTCACTGCCCACTATCCGGTGGTAACTGTGCAGGGGACTGTTGCATTTCAGTTCCTTAGGCTGGTCGATGAATGTCCAGGGTCATCACTGCTACCCATCTCAGAGAAGTGGACGCTTAAGATCCTGTGGGCCCCAAGGAGGCTGGAAGTAGTAGCTGTGTGAGTGTGTATGTGTGGGACTGGGGCTGTTTTCTCATTTGTGGGAATGAAATAACCAGGGGAAGTTCTGAACCATGTGGCAGGCCCAACTACTTTCAGCTCACAATAGGAAGGAGCTGGATTCTCCAACTTGTAGCCAAGCCAACACAGGAGACCACAGCCTGAGGTCAGATGGTGAAGCACATACTGTCTAGAGGAATTAGCCCTGAACCTACAGCGTTCCAGGCCACAACCCTGAGTGAGGCAAGTCGGCTCCCTGAGCCCCAGTTTTCTCATCTGTGAAATGGGTGGCTTGCCTGTAGGGAACAGGCTGTTGGTGGTGCCGGCTCATCTTCTTCACTTGTCCTAGGATGAGTTTCTGGGCCAGGCATGGGCCTACCTGTCTACTTCTCAGTTAGTCTCTTCCAGCTTTTTCCTCATCTAAAAAGCACTCCCGGTGGGGCGCGGTGGCTCAAACGTGTAATCCCAGCACTTTGAGAGGCCGAGGCGGGCAGATCATTTGAGGCCAGGAGTTCCAGACCAGCCTGGCCAACATGGTGAAACCCGTCTCTACTAAAAATACAAAAAAATTAGCCGGGCATGGTGGTGCGAGCCTATAATCCCAACTACTCGGGAGGCTGAGGCAGGAGAATCACTTGAACCCAGGAGGCAGAGGTTGCAGTGAGCCGAGATGGCGCCATTGCACTCCAGCCTGGGCAAGCTGGAGTGCAAGACTCCATCTCAAAAAAAAAAAAAAAAA
>NC_045449.1:30251523-30272754 GCF_002776525.5 Piliocolobus tephrosceles
AAAAAAAAAAAAAAAAAAGGACTCCCTTGACTGCCTTTTATTATTATTATCAATATTATTTTATATTATTATTATTATTATTTTGAAACAGAGTTTCACTCTTGTTGCCCAGTCTGGAGTGCAATGGCTCGATCTCTGCTCACTGCAACCTCCACCTACTGAGTTCAAGCGATTCTCCTGCCTCAGCCTCCCAACTAGCTGGGATTACAGGCGTGAGCCACTACGCCGGCTAATTTTTTATATTTTCAGTAGAGATGGGGTTTTGCCATGTTGGCCAGGCTGGTCTTGAACTCTTGACCTCAGGTGATTTGCCCACCTTGGCCTCCCAAAGTGTTAGGATTACAGGCATGAGCCACTGTGCCCGGCCATGCCTTTTATTATTAATGGGCTATACATTGCTACATCCTCTATAAAGTGTGAAAAAATTTAAAAGTACATACTGTATTTAAAAAGCACTAGTATTCCTACTTCTTGGAATTTATCTTACAGATGTAGTCACATATGTACAACTTGATCTATACAAAATATTCATGGTTTGTAATTGTGAAGATTGAAGTTCATCAATAAAGGACTAATAAAATAATTCTGGCACTTCCATATAACAGAATGCCAGGATGCTACTAAGAATAAAGAGTCCAGGCACAGTGGCTCGTGCCTGTAATCCCAGCACTTTGGGAGGCTGAGGCGGGCAGATCACAAGGTCAAGAGATTGAGACCATCCTGGCCAATAATGGTGAAACCCCGTCTCTACTAACAATACAAAAATTAGTTGGGTGTGGTGGCACATGCCTATAATCCCAGCTATTCAGGAGGCTTGAGGCAGGAGAATCGTTTGAACCCAGGAGGTGGAGGTTGCAGCGAGCCGATATCGGCACCGTTGCACTCCAGCCTGGGTGAGTGAAACTCAGTCTCCAAAAAAAAAAAGAGGGCAGTCTTCATACTTACAAAAGTGAATAACCCCTAAGACACACTAAGTGAAAGAAACAAGGAGGATAGAATGGCTTACACAGTATGCTACAATGTATGTGTGTTTAAAAGGAAGAGAGAGACTCATCTATGTTTGTAAATGCTTTTGGAGGCTGCATAAGAAATTGGCAACAATTCCCTTCCTGTTAGGAAGGGTAATGGGAGCGAGGCTTGGAGGCCTGGAGGAGAGCGGTAGGAGGCAGACCTCCTTTTCCTTGTATACCACTTTGTATCTTTAGAATTTTGTATCATGTGCATATTTGATCTATTTCTAAGAAGTCATGTGGTAGGGGGCACCCAGGTATTGGAGGGAGAATGCCCATGGAGCTTCAGCCCCAGTCTTAGAGCTTCTTTTACCCCCTCAGGGCAGTGAGAGATTCAGGCTCTCTCAGCGGAGGTTGAGGTGCATGACTCACCCAGTGGCTCATTCCTACCCCAGCCCCCTCACCCAACCCCTCACCCCACCCTTTACCGCATCAGGGAAATGGGCTCTTAGAATCATATTTTGACACCAAAAACAACCATACATGCCTTCCCCCAAAAGAAGAAGAGTGATATTTCATCATCTCCGGGGAAGGAGTGGTAGATATCATCTCCTCCGATGGAAGGTATTTCGTAGTGGAAACACCATAGTCTTTGGAGTTGTACAAACTTTGGTTCAAATTCCAGCCTCTGCTACTTGTGCTCTAAAAGCTCAAGAAACTGTCGTGCTCTTGCTGGACTGTTTCCTCATCTGTAAAATGGACTTTCTACTGAACCCACGTGACTGGTAAAGACCAGATAAACTCATTGCGTGTGATGCCTGGCACATACTAGGTGCTCAGTAAATGGAAGTAGTTGTGCTCACAGTCACTGAGATCAGCTCAGCCTACTGGAGTCCTTTATCACAAAGGAAGGAGGAAATAGTAGTGGCTGGAATTGGACTCAGTTCAACAAACACTGATGGCCCTCTCTAGGCTCGGCCCCTTGCCAAGTAGAGGTAGACAGGCACAGTGCCTCCTTGCCAGGGATGCACGTTACTCAGAATGGTCCAGGAGAGACTCAAGTTTGCAGCTGCCTCTCTGTAGCTCTGAGGTCTAGAGACAGTGTGGTCAGCCCCAAGGGGGCTGTTTCCAGGGCAGACTTTCTTGTCAGGGAACAAGCTGTGTTGGGAAGGAGTGAGAATCCTAGAGGCTGCTTCATGAAGATGGTGTGTTGGACCAGTAGGGACCTTGGGAACAAGCTTCCCCAGCGTTGAGGGCTCCCGTCTCCTGCCCTGTCCCCTCCACAGAGGCTCCTGCAGTACACTGGCCTTTTCTGCCACATGGGAATTGTTTCTGAACATGGGGTTTGCCTCTCAGCTGCAGACACATATCTGTTTCTCCCCTGATGGGCAGTGGCAGAGAGCATAGGCATTTAGAATAAGCAGACCTGGGTCTGAGTTCTTGCTTGGCTGTTGATTCACTCAGTGGCCATGCTCCCTAACTTTGCTAAGCCTCAGTTTCTTTGTGAAATGGGTATAATAATATTACCTACTGCTTCATGTGAGGATTCAAAAAATACTCCATTACAAAAATGTTTGGAGGCATTACACAACTGTTTTAGTAAAGTTGCCTACCATTGAGCTGGCTGATCTAAAATGAGGGCAAAATTCTTCTTAGGGAGGGAATTACTCTTAGGATTAGGGGGAAAATACCTTAATGGGCATGTGTGATTATAAAAAGGGAAATCCCTCCATTCCATCCCGCCCCTACCTCATGTTGCCTAGAGAGGGCTAACTCTTTCTGTGTAAGAAACAGGATTGGAAGTCACTCATGGTCAGTGTGAGAGATGGGGCAAGGCTATGGGGTGGCGAGGGAGAAGAGGGGAGATGTGCAGGGCTCTAGAGCACAGTGGGCCAGATCCCAGGGGATAAAATCAGGCCAGGGAGAGATTAATTTATTCTGTCAGGGAATGGCCAGTGGTTTTTTAAGGCAGGGATTTTTATGGCTGGTATCCAATTTCAAGTTCTCGCCTGAATTATTCTGTGCTATATTCAATACCTATCTTATGTGCAAATCTCCAGTAAACATGTTACATCCAATAGCCGTACAGCATGGTGGTTTTGGGGGAATGAAGAAGTGAGGGCGCTGACCCTCGTGGGGTGAAGCAGCGTGTGAAGAAATGGAGAGCTCCGTGGAAGCTGGGAATCAGAGGAAGGGGTGCCATGATGTAACAGGAGCCTTCAGTTCTTCTTGGGGATGTTGATGGAGTGAGTCTTGACTACTTGCAGTATCTGAGACGGAGAATGAGAATGAGAATGACTTTTTGGATATTTTGGTGAGGTTCCGGATGCCCACATAGCAGAGGCTGCCAACTTGGCAGTTTAAAAAGGACAGAGGACATGCTAAGGCTCAGATCAGTGAGAACTGGGTGGGGCCCAGGCAGCAAGTGGCTGTGGGTTCTGGCCTCACCAAGAACACACCACAAGGTCCGCCAGCTGTAACACTGGAGCATCTGGAGGGTCCCAGGGCAAGGTGAGATGAGCCATATGTCAACACGTCAGCTGGAGTCAGCAGAATGAGAACCATGCCCCACCCCCAACCAGGGTCATGAGACCCTGTATCCTGAAGCCACCTTGGGAGGTAAGAAACAGTCCTGACAAGGAGTTTGAACTTCACATTGGCCATGAATATTTACCTGAAGTGAAACTGCTTCATTTCAGAGGAGCCCATTTTCCTTAATTACCCTTGTTTAAGTGTTTCTTCCACCACTGGTGAGAGTGGGTGCTCCAGTGTGAGCTCAGTTACTGAAAAATAGACAGCAACTCTTTTCTGCGTGTCCAAGTTGTAACATGTACATTTTTGACACCGCTACATGATTAATGATGAAGAATTACCCCCAGGGTCACATATACACACAGTCCTCCAGCCATAAAACCTCCCTCTCATGTTGCAGACACACAGGCTGCTTTCTGGCCCCATCGCCGCAGACACTCTAACCACCCGTTTGTCTTGTCAAAATCCTGTCAGTGCTTCTGAAAACAGGAGAGAACCACTGACAGCTCACGCCCTCACCTTTCTGTCCTGCAGCTGCTTTTTGATTGCTCCAACCCCTTAAGCAGGCTTAATTTCCCTGCAGGGACCAGCCAGGATATGCTCAGAAACTAGGACATGGAATTGTTTTGTTAAAAACAACAACAACAACAACAACAACAAAATTAGAAAAAAGAAAGAAAAGAAATGGAAAACATAGAGACAGTCTGAGTCACAGCGAGGCGGGGCGTGACCCAGACAAACTGGGTATCAGGATGGCTGGATTTTCTCTTTACTGTTCCGTAGAATGCGGCCTTTCCCATTCTGATAATATTAGCTAATGTGTCCCTCAAGCTTTGTTGGTAAGATGAAAGAATTGAACAGTATCTGGCACATTGTAAACTTTCTCTCTCACCCTCTATACTTTTGCTCTTTTTCTTTCTCCATCCTTTCCACTCTCTCCATCAGTGACCAGGTGAATGATAGTACCATTAAGAATCCCCACTGTGGCCAGGTGTGGTGGCTCATGCCTGTAATCCTAGCACTGTGGGAGGCCGAGGCGGGTGGATCACCTGAGGTCAGGAGTTCGAGACCAGCCTGGCCAACATGGTGAAACCCCTTCCCTACTAAAAACACAAAAGTTAGCTGGGCGTGGTGGTGGGTGCCTGTAATCCCAGCTACTCGGGAGGCTGAGGCAGGAGAATTGCTTGAATCTCGGAGGCGGAGGTTGCAGTGAGCCGAGATGGTGCCATTGTACTCCACCAACAGAGCGAGACTCTGTCTCAAAAAAAAAAAAAAAAAAATTCCCCCTATGAGGAAATAGGAACTTTCCAGTTGGAGGGGGGAGCACATGGAAATAGAAGTTGTCACAACCCCACATTTTGGGCAGCCACGCCAAAAAGCAGTGTGGACTTCCTTCATCTCCTATTTACAAAGCAGCTCCACCACTTACTAGTTGTCTAATTCTGGGCATCTGGTTGACTTTTCCAAGGTTCCCCTCCCCTTCCCTCCCCTCCCCTCTTCTTTTTTTTTTGAGACGGAGTCTTGCTCTGTTACCGAGGCTGGAGTGCAGTGGTGCCATCTTGGCTCACTGCAAGCTCCACCTCCCGGGTTCATGCCATTCTCCTGCCTCAGCCTCCCGAGTAGCTGGGACTACAGGCGCCCGCCGCCACGCCCAGCTAATTTTTTTGTATTTTTAGTAGAAACGGGGTTTCACCGTGTTAACCAGGATGGTCTCAATCTCCTGACCTCGTGATCTGCTCACCTCAGCCTCCAAAAGTGCTGGGATTACAGGCGTGAGCCACTGCGCCCGGCTCCAAGCCTGTTTTCTTATTGGAGATATGAGGATGATTCTATAAACTACACAATGTGGCTATGATTAGGAATTGGCCTAAAATATGTAACATGGTACTTGGCAGATACTCCATAAATGTGGCTGTTTAAGCTAAAATGATGAAGCTTAGCTGGTCAGGCCAACAACCTAGGAGGTGACTTTTCTTTCTTTCACACCTTTCTTAGGTTGGGCTCCTCCAGAAGCAGAACCTGAGATAAGGGTTTGAGTGCAAATACTTTTTTCTTTTTTTTTTTGAGACAGAGTCTCACTCTGTTACCTAGGCTGCAGTACAGTGGTGTGATCTCAGTTCGCTGTAACCTCCATCTCCTAGGTTCAAGCAATTATCGTGCCTTCTGAGTAGCTGGGATTACAGGCATGCACAACCATGCCCGGCTAATTTTTGTATTTTTAGTAGAGATGGGGTTTCACCATATTGACCAGGCTGGTCTTGACCTCCCAGCCTCAGGTGATCTGCCCGCCTCGGCCTCCCAAAGTGCTGGGATTACAGGTGTGAGCCACCGCGCTTGGCCGAGTGCAAATAGTTTACTGAGAGGTGATCTCAGGAAGCTCCAGAAGGGAAACGGGGAAATGAGGTATACCTTATCTTATTTTAACCTCAGATCAACCCTCTCAAGATAGACATTGTTATTATTATTTTTTTTTCTTTTGAGATGGAATCTTGCTCTGTTGCCCAGGCTGGGGTGCAGTGGCACAATCTCAGCTCACTGCAAGCTCCGCCTCCTGGGTTCATGCATTCTCCTGCCTCAGCCTCCCAAGTAGCTGGGACTACAGGTGGCCGCCACCATGCCCGGTTACTTTTTTTGTATTTTTAGTAGAGACGGGGTTTCACCATTTTAGCCAGGATGGTCTCGATCTCCTGACCTCGTGATCTGCCCCCCTCGGCCTCCCAAACTGCTGGGATTACAAGCGTGAGCCACCGTTCTTTATATTCTATAGATGAGTTAAGTGGTGGTTTTAAACATGTCCACAATTCTATGATATTTGTACCATTAAGTGGTGGAAAGTATGTCCTCTGTTCTTGGATCTTTGCAACATTATCAATAGATGGATCAGAATGACTCTCAATGCTAGATTAGAAAATGTTGCACAGATGCTTGCTATTCTTTTTGAAATACTCGCTCAGGAAGCCTTTGAAGTGTAGCTACCCTGAGACTGCCATGTTGGAGAGACCTTGTGGAGAGAGAGAGAGAATTAATATCTGACTGTAACTCCCTGAGAGACCCCACACCAGAACCTCCCAGCCAACCCTTTCCTGAATTCCTAACCCACAAAAATTATGAGAGATAAGAAATTGTTCTTGTTTTAAGCTTAAAGTTCTGAGGTGATTTTTCTATACAGAAGTTGATTACTGGAACATGATCTTGATGGGGTATGGGCATGCTACCCCAAAATTGGCACCTTGGCCTACTAAGTATTTTAAGCTGAAAGAAACTGAGAAAACTACAGAAACAGGGAGGTCACTCTCTTACGTCCTCCCACCTTTCTCCCTTGAAGCGCGCCGTAAAAGAATTCTGACCTACCTCCTCTGAAAATAGGTCATAAGATCCTCATTCCAGAGAGGTCCTCCCCAACCCTGGAGGCCAAGAAGAATGTGAGCAAGCAGGCCTTGATAAGTCTTCCCCTCCCTCAGTTTATTACCATTGTCTTCTAATCATACTTCTGCATGACTGTACATAAAAGTAGTTTTTCTTTAGTATTTGGATTTTCATTTCCGAAGTCTCCTGTTTTATGTAAAACTTACCATAAATTTGTATGCTTTCCCTTGTATGTCTTACCTTGCTTACCATAAATTTGTATGTCTTGTTATAGGGGCCTCAGCCATGAAACTCGCAATGGGTGAGAAAAAGATATTACTTTTCCTTCCCTACAATTTGTGCCCAGATTTTTCTGACTGCAGAGATCTCCTTCAATAACTATTTATTTATTTATTTATTATTTTTATGTTTTGTGGCAGGGCCTTGCTTGTAGCCCAGGCTGGAGTACAGTGGCGCAATCACAGCTCACTGGAGCCTCAACCTGCTGGGCCGGAGTGGTCCTCCCACCTCAACTTCCTGAGTAGTTGGGACTACAGTCATGTGACACCATACCCAGCTGATTTTTTATAGATACAGGGTTTCGTCATGTTGCCCAGACTGGTCTCAAACTCCTGGGCTCGAGCCATCTGCCCACCTCAGCCTCCCAAAGTACTGGGATTACAGGTGTGAGCCACCATGCCTGGCCAATAACTCCCTATTTCATAAAAAATAAAATGCAGCCTCCTCTGCATAGCATTCAAGTCTTGACAATTTGGCCCCAGACTATTTTTCAACCCAAAACCCAGCCATGCCAGCCTGTGATTTCATTGTGAAACGATGGAGGGGAACAAAAAAGCATGAGCTTTGAAGAGAGTGTGGCATTGTAGAGGAGAAAAAGTAGTATCTTTTCCTCATCCATTGTTTCATGGATGGCACCCTTATAACAAAAGACAGATTAACAAGAATAAAGCATAACACATTTATTTACTTTTTAAAATCAAAGTTTTGCATGACACTGAAACCTTCAGAAATGACACAAATACCCAGGGGAAAACTGCTGTTTTTTATGCTTAGGTTTGATGAAGAATTGGCTGTAAACCAAAAATAAAATGTGAAGCCTTTCAGCCATCTGAATGGGCACCTCCTCTCGGCCAAGGGCATTCTAAAGTTAACCTGAAAAACTAGTTCAGGTCAGGATGGGAAGGAGGAGTCAGACATGCCTTGTTACCATTAAAGTCGAAAAGATCTTAAGACTGATAGAACAGACTCTTTAAATCTGGTAAGAAACATTTACAATCTACTCTCTCTGAAGCCTGATGCCTGGAGGCTTCATCTGCATGATAACAGCTTGGTCTCCACAACCCCTTATGGTAACCTATACATTCCTTCTAATGATTCCAGGTTTTTAGGAAATAACCAACTGCCAATCAGAAAATCTGAATCCATCTATCTGGCCCTTCATCCAAAAAAAAAAAAAAAAAAAAAAGTCTTCAGCTATTCAAATAGTTGTTTTCCTATAGGTATTGTGTCACTTTTCTCTCCTGCTCTCAAAATTTTCTCTTTATCTTTTGCTTTCAGCAGTTTGACTTTGATATGCCTAAGTATAGGTTTCTCTGGATCAATCCTATATGGGATTTGCTGACCTTGAATTTGTAAATTCAAGCCTTTCAGAAAATTTGGGAAGTTTTCTATAATTATTTCTTCATATTTTTCCCGCTTCCTTCTCTTTCCTCTGCTTCTTCACTTCAAGTATCCATATGTTAATGAAAAGAGTCGAACTCTGTAAAATATTTGAAGAGATTTATTCTGAGTCAAATATGAGTGACCATGGCCCATGACACCGCCCTCAGGAAGTCCTGAGAACATGTGTCTAAGGTGGTGGGGAGTAGCTTGGTTTTATACATTTTAGAGAGGCATGAGACATCAATCACATACATTTAAGAAATACATTGGTTTGGTCTAGAAAGGCGGAACCACTCAAAGCGGGGTCAGGCGGCTTTCAGGCTATAGGTGAATTTAACGTTTTCTGGTTGATGGTTGAGTCTGTCTAAAGACCTAGGATAGATAGAAAGTGAATGTTCAGGTTAAGATAAAGATTGTGGAGACCAAAGTTCTTTTGAAGTCTTATAGCGGCTGCCCTTAGAGACAATAGGTGATAAATGTTTTCTATTCAGATCTTAGTGAATCTGTTTAAGATTGGGAGGTTCTAGAACAAAAAGATTTAGCTATGTTAATAGAGATGCTTTACAGTACAAAATTTCCCCCACAAAGAAAAACTTTGAGGGGCCATTTCAAAGTATGGCAAAGTAACATGTTTTGGGGTAAAATATTTTGATTTTCTTCTTTGTCTTGTAATGTTATGACACGGTCAGGCTGGAAAGTAAATCATGATATATAGGGTTAAATAAAACCCATCTGATGAGAATTTACGATTTGTAGGGCATGACTCCACAGACCCCTTAGATAGGAATTTAGGCAAGATAAAAAAATTAGTCCATACTTAATGCTAGATCTTTTGAAATTATCCCACAGGCCTCTGAGGCTCTGTTCATTCTTTTCTAATTATTTTTTCTTCTTCTTACTCAGGTTATAAATTTCTATCAACATATCAATTTCACTGACTGTTTCCTCTGTCATCTTCATCCCGCTATTAATTTCATGCAGTGATTTTTTTAAATTTTAGATACGTTTTAGTGTTAAAGAGAAGCTTTAGCTCTAAAATTGTTTTTCTGCTGAGATTTTCTATCTTTGCATTCATTATAAACATATTTTCCATTACCTCACTAGATAGAGTTTGACACTGCTCCAAAGTCCTTGTCTGGTAATGCCATTATCTGGCTCATCTGAGGGTTGGCATCTATTGGGTGTCTCTTCTCTTGAGATTAGGTCACATTTTCCTGTTGAATAATTTTGAATTGTATTTAGACATTGTGAATATTACGTTGTAGAGACTCTCGATTCTGTTAGACTGGTCTGAAGAGTTTTGCTGTTTTTATTTTAGCAGGCTGTTAACTTAGATTGAAACTGCAAACTTTCATGCCTGTAGTAGATGACAACTCAAATCTTAGTTCAATTCTGGAAGTTTTAGCTGCAAGCTGCTTTCATGTTTCCTCAAGTACGTATGGTAGAGTAGTCAGCCAGAAACTTGAACTAAGTTTATATAAAGAATTTGGGATTCCCCCATGCTGATTTTCTCCTTTCTGGGCTTCCTGCTCCCTCTTGAATGGTAACTGTTGCCCCAGGCTCCTTCCCTGTTTTTGAGATCGAGTCTGGCTCTGTCGCCCAGGCTGGAGTGCAGTGGTGCCATGTCAGCTCACTGCAACCTCCACCTCCCAGGTTCAAGAGATTCCTCACAGCAGCTTCCCAAGTAGCTGGGATTACAGGCATGTGCCACCAGGGTTTCGCTATTTTGGCCATGCTAGTCTCGAACTCCTGGCCTCAAGGGGGCCACACGCCTTAGCCTCCCAAAGTTCTGGGATTACAGGTGTGAACCACAGCACCCAGCCAAAAGCTGGGTAATGGTAATTTCAAGATGGTGATATCTGCTCTGCTTTCATTAAAACCTTTCCTCACATTTTCCTTTTTGTGTCTATCTGTCTCCACCACCATACACACACACACGCACACACAAACACACACATACACACACACCTACCCACACATCCCACCAAATTGTCTATTTGCCACCTCTCTAGATCACAAAGTCCCTGTTAGAATCCAACTCTAGGTGGCACCAAGATCAACAGAGCTGCCATTTCCTTCTCTCTTTTCCCAAACCTTATTGTGAAAGCCCTACAAGGAACTATGTCAGGGCTGCATATGAAGCCATTTGATTTTTTCCTCATTAAAAAAATTCGGCCGGGGGCGATGGCTTATGCCTGTGATCCCAGCACTTTGGGAGGCCGAGGCGGGTGGATCATGAGGTCAGGAGATCGAGACCATGGTGAAAACCCATCTCTACTGAAAATACAAAAAAATAGCTGGGCGTGGTGGTGGGTGCCTGTAGTCCCAGCTACTCGGGAGGCTGAGGCAGGAGAATGGTGTGAACCCAGCAGGCAGAGGTTGCAGTGAGCAGAGATCGCGGCCCTGCACTCCAGCCTGGACGATAGAGCAAGACTCCATCTCAAAAAAAAAAAAAAAAAAAATTCAAGAACTACAATGTTCATAAAGTGCATATAACACAAATGTTGTTTATATTTAATTTTTCTGAGATGGAGTCTCACTCTATTGCCCAGACTGGTCTTTTTTTTTTTTTTTTTTCATAGACAGAGGCTAACAAATCCTGCCTCAGGTTTATTTGTACAAACAGCACAGGAGGACCCCAGCACCATGCAGATGGCAGCCCGGAGGTGGGGGTGGGGGGTCTCACCAGTCCTTCTGTCCTCACGTTGGCACACAGAGATACCTACTCTGTAGCCTTTGTAGTGGCCTGGGCACCTTTGGGAGCCTGAGCTGGAATTGAAGCTGGAGCTGCAGCCTGAGCCTTGGTTTGATCCTTGGCCTTGGCCTTTGGCCGGCACAGCCGGAGCCCCTTGGCAATGCGAGCACGAGCACGCTTCCCAAGCTTGGGGTGGGCAATGTAGGCAAGTCGATCAAGCTTGCGGCTGACACCCTTTGGGATCTTGGGCTTAACCTCCTTGGGCTTTACGAGGGCTTTGACAGCCTCGGCACGTGCACTCATGGCCTTGGCATTGTTGGCCTGCATCTTCTTTAGGCCCTTCTTGTTGTGCTTCTTGGCAAAGCGCATGTTCCTCAGGAACTTGGGGTCCACCCCCTTAAGAGATTCGTATCTTTGTGATCGGGGTTTCTTGATACCATTTCTGTGCCATTTTCGGGACTGGTTGTGTGTGGTGTGGTTCTTGGACTTGGCCATGTCTGCACCTTTAGCCGCGGCTCCCGAAGCGCCTAGAACCGGAAGAGCCCAGACTGGTCTTAAACTCCTGGGCTCAAGTGATCCTCTTGCCTCAGCCTCCCAAACTGTTGCGATTACAGGCATGAGCCACTGCACCCGGCCAAATATTCAGTTTAATAATTATAAAGCAGAAATTGATGGGTGCTGACGAGTTGATGGGTGCAGCACACCAACATGGCACAAGTACACATATGTAACAAACCTGCACGCTATGCACATGTACCCTAGAACTTAAAGTATAATAAAAAAATAATTATAAAGCAGATATACATGTAATATCATTACGAGTGGTCGCTGTTAGCATTCCAGAAGCCCCCAGTGTGCCCCTTTCCAATCACAACCATCTCTCTAACCCTTATAGGTAACCAATATCCTGACCTTTGTAATAATTTTTTTGCTTGTAAACTGTAGTTCTGGCTGGGCAGAGTGGCTCACACTTGTAATCCCAGCAGTTTGTGAGGCTGAGGCAGGAGGATTGCTTGAGCCCAGGAGTTCGAGACCACTCTAAGCAACACAGCAGGACCTCCTCTTTACAAAGATTTAAAAATTAGCTGGGCATGTTGGCCTGCACCTTGAAGTCCCAGCTATTGGAGAGGCTGAGATGCGAGAATCACTTGAGCATGGGAGGTCCAGGCTGCAGTGATCCGTGTTTGCACCACTCCAGACCCTGTCTCAAAAATAAATAAAATAAAATGTAGTTTTACCTATTGTATGTCAGTCATAAACAACATACTTTAGTCTTACCTCCTGGAACATTGTATAAATGAAATCATATTGTGCATATTATTTTCTGTATCACTTCTTTCACTCAATAATCTATTTTTACATTTAAGATGTTGTATGTTGCTGAGATTGGTGCATTTCAAGGCCTGTGTTGTGCTTCCAATAAGGAGGTCACTATCTACATTTGGCTACTGATAGTGGCTAATTTGACGGAAGAACTGAATCTTCAATTTCATTCATTTTAATTACTTTTAAATTTAAAAGCTGATACTCAATGCAGTTATTAGAAAATGTATGTTTGTGGCTGGGCGCGGTGGGTCATGCCTGTAATCCCAGCACTTTGGGAGGCCGAGGTGGGTGGACCAGCCTGGCCAACGTGGTGAAACCCTGTCTCTATTAAAAATACACAAATTAGCCTGGCATTGTGGCAGGCACCTGTAATTCCAGCTACTTGGGAGGCTGAGGCAGGAGAATCACTTAAACCTGGGAGGCAGAGGATGCAGTGAGCTGACATTGCGCCACTGCACTCCAGCCTGGGCAACAAGAGGGAAACTCCGTCTCAAAAAAAAAAAAAGCATATTTGCAACAACTTGGGTATGTGATGGCTACTTTTTCAGCTGCAACTTTTATGAAATGTAAACATAGATTAAGTTTTTTTGTTTGTTTGTTTTTGAGACAAAGTCTGGCTCTGTTGCCCAGGCTGGAGAGCAGTAGCATGACCACAGTGCACTGCAGTCTCAACCTCCCAGGCTCAAGTGATCCTCCCACCTAAGCCTCCGGATTAGCTGGGACTATAAGCACACACCTTCGTGTCCAGCCAATATTTTTAATTTTTTGTAAAGATGAGATCTCACTGTGTTGCTAGGCTGGTCTTGAACTCCTGGGCTCAAGCAATTCTCCTGCCTAGGGCTCCCAAAATGCTAGGATCACAGGGATGAGTAACCTCCGGCTACCTTAAGCATTATTATTATTTATTTTACTATTCTCCCTAGACTGCTCAGCAGAACAGATTAAGTATTTTTGATAAAAATTTAGCAACCACATTTAGACTTCAAAGAGTTAGTATGGAAAAAAGAATGTAAACTCCCCAATGAATTTTTATGCTAATTACATGCAGAAATGATACCACTTTGGATACATTGAAGACTAAGTATGAAAATAGAATATCTCATTAATAACACATATAATAATTACATGTTGAAATGATAATATATTGGATATATGGGTGAAATAAATATATTAACATGTTTCACCTGTTTCTTTTTCAGTTTTATTTTTTAAGTGACTACCAGAAAAGTTAAGATTATGTATGTGGCTTGCATTACGTTTCTTTTTTTTTTTTTCTTTTTGAGATGGAGTCTCGCTCTGTTTCCCAGGCTGGAATGCAGTGGCGTGATCTCAGCTCACTGCAAGCTCTGCCTCCCGGGTTCACGCCATTCTCCTGCCTCAGCCTCCCGAGTAGCTGGGACTACAGGTGCCTGCCACCTCGCCCGGCTAGATTTTGTATTTTTTTTTAGTAGAGACGGGGTTTCACCGTGTTAGCCAGGATGGTCTCGATCTCCTGACCTCGTGATCCACCCGCCTTGGCCACCCAAAGTGCTGGGATTACAGGCGTGAGCCACTGCGCCCGGCCTGCATTATGTTTCTAATGAGTACTGCTGCTTTAAAGTATTCCATTGTACAATGATTCTGCAATGTATTAATTCACCTACTGTGGATGGATACTGAGATTTTTCTAGTTTTTAATTATTACAAACAAACAATGCTGCTTTGAACATTCTTATACTTGTATCCTCACAACACTTTTGCTTGAGTTTCTCTAGGATATAAGGGTACAAACTTGTTTTCCTAAGAAGTTGTGCTATTTCAAGTTGGTCGACTGAGAACATGCCATGTCTCTACCCATCTGATCTCTACCAAATCCCTAAAAATTGTGGAACACAGATCATTTAAAAACCCACAACCCTAGCTCAAAATGTGGAAGCAGTTCTACAAATTCTCCCCTGCCAGAAATGCCCTGGAATTACCTACAAGTTCTTGGTTGGGACAGGGCATTAGGAGAAGCCAGAGGCACATCAATCCAATATCCTTCTTCCTTGGGCCAGGCAGCAAAAGGTGTCCTCCTCCAGGCAGGAACAATTGGTGTTAGAAAGCAGGCAGGGTCCTGAAATCCTGGATGAAGGGTGTACACTACCTTACTAGCCATCTCCCACAACTTCCTTATTCTCAGAAGACTCCATCCGGAACACAAGCCCCAGAATCCCACCTCTTCTCTAGAGCTGGAAAACAGACTCGTCTGGTTCTGGTTCTAGCTTTTTTTTTTTTTTTTTTTCTTATCAATAAGATATCAGACTCAGGATAGGGGAAAACTCTTTTAAAGTGGTCTTTTTAGATTACTATGATTGTCATGTGTTTTATTTTAAATTGAGAACTCATGTATGACCTGTCTACATAAGTTGAACTAATGATGTGACACACAAACTGTTGTGAAAAATGCCAGTTACTTTGAATGTAAGCATTTTTCCCAAAATCATTTATGTGTCTAAACTAATTCCTTTTATAAATCAATAAGAAAATGATGAAACAATTCAACAGGAACATGAACAAAGGAAATAAAACTCAGAGAAGAAACATAAATGTTCAATAAATATATAAAGATATTTAATTAAATTCATGAGTAATCAGAAAAATGGAAATTTAGATGGGATCCCTTTTATTCACCCATAACATCAACAAAAAGTTGGAGAATACCCAGCAGTAAAAAGGTGTGGGGAAATGAATGCCGTCATATTCTCTTGAGAACAGAGTAAGTTGGCACAACATTTTTAAGGGCAGTTAAAATTTCATATCTACATAGTCTGCAGTCCAACAATTCCATTTCTAGAGATCCATTCTTTTTTCTCTTTTAGACGGAGTCTCGCTCTGTTGCCAGGCTGGAGTGCAGTGGTACAATCTCGCTCACTGCAACCTCTGCCTCCTGGGTTCAAGGGATCCTCCTGCCTCAGCCTCCCGAGTAGCTGGGACGATAGGTGTGCACCACCATGCCCAGCTAATTTTTTTTGTATTTTTAGTAGAGATGGGGTTTCACCATGTTGGCCAGGATGGTCCCAATCTCTTGACCTCATGATTTGCCCGCCTTGGCCTCCCAAAGTGCTGGGATTAAAAGAGAAAAGAAGAACAAGAAGAAAAAGAATATAACTATGTATTACTTGTATCATAAAAAATAAATTTAAATTGCCTCTTATTTTAAAGACAGTGTACCAAATTTAATTTAAAAATAACCATAGGATTGCAATCAACAGAGGTTGATTTGGGGTATGGAGGGGAAATATCTTTTCTCAGAGGTACCAATCTCAAAATTCTGGACCAAAAAGGACCTTACAATGCAGATAGTTTTTTGTCATATTTGGAGAGAATATACTCACAGTTTCTCGGTCCAACTGTATGTTTCCACACATTTGCATCAATGTAAGTAATATAGTTTCCTTGCAAATGTCTGTGAAGAAACACAATTTATATCCTTGAATAGGTAGGAAAAGAAAAAACAGGATAAGTAAAAGAATCATGGCAACCTTGTGGGAAGTATTTAGATACAGAAAATAACACCTGCTTTCTAATTTCCAGAGGTATAAGCTTCCCAGTTTGCACAATTTTTTTAAAGAAGCAATGTAAACGTTTTAATACTAACAATCCCACAGCATTTACTGCCATCTTGTAATAACATAAAGGTAATCAAAACAATATGAATAAATGTTCATATTGGACGAAGGACATCTAAAAACAAACTGTATCCTTCTCCAAAATTTCTCACTTCATTGATCATTTCCAGTTGGAGACACTTTAGAGTAGAGTAATATTATCTTCTTTTAGCATGATCCGACCCAGTTGTTTTCTTGACTTTGTTTTAGAATGAATCTCTTCTGCATCATCTAATACAAGGTTCATATACTCATTAAAACCAATGACACAGCCTTCTATCCACATATTCACTTGCTCATAGAGCCACGCCTGAATCCACAATCTATTTTGTAAGTATCTGAAGATGAGGTTGATGGGCTGCACCATAACCTTCTGCATTTTCTGGCCCTGGTCACGGTACGCCATGGTGGAATTTCACAAAGCGCACACCTGCACACTGCCTCTGAGAGCAGCTTCCCCCAGTTTGCACAATTAATCAAGAAATAATGTGGGGCCACTGGCACAAATGACAAGGCATCTCCCGGAAGCTTAACTTCCTATCTATCCAATCTCTTGGACAGATAATGGCAGTTAATTACTTTGAATGTAAGTATTTTATCCAAAATCATTTATGTGTCTAAACAAACTCCTTCTACAAATCAATACAAAAATGATAGATAACACAACAGAAAAATAGGCATAAGCTTATTACTATAAACAAAGAAGAAGAAAGAAACCCTATGCCAGGTAACACCAAAGCTTGGGCTCAGTGCCCTCTGTTAAAACATCCTAGGATTTTTCTTTCCACTCCTATCACAACCGATCTGACTTAACCCCTTCTCACTTTACACCTAGGTTTTGCTAGACATTTCTATTTTGTTACCCTGAATTAAGCTTTCCCTTGTAGAGCACTCTACATATGGATTCTGAAATAATTTTCTGCCTGTCTACACTTGAACATAAAGCAAAAAATAAAATAAAATAATCCTCCTGGTCGGGCGTGGTTGCTCATGCCTGTAATCCCAGCACTTCGAGAGGCTGAGGTGGGCAGATTGTGAGGTCAGGAGTTCGAAACCAGTCTGGCCAGTATGGTGAAACACCATCTCTACTAAAAATACAAGAATTAGCCAGGTGTGGTGCCAAGTGCCTGTAGTCCCAGCTACCTGTGAGGCTGAGGCAGGAGAATCGCTTGAAACTGGGAGGCAGAGGTTGCAGTGAGCCGAGATCACACCATTGCACTCCAGCCTGGGCGACAGAGTGAGACTCTGTCTCAAAAAAAAAAAAAAAAAAAAAATCAAAAAATCTCCTGATTTAATAATTTAATCTCTCTGGCTTAGAAACTTTCAATGACTTTCCATATCTCACTGTGTGGCCTTCAAATTCCTATGTCTGATAATAAAGGTTCTACATAATCATATTTTCATTGCTCCCTCAAAAAATTATTTGCAGCCAGATTGGACTACTAAATTCTGATCATATCTGTAGCTATGTCTTTGTCATCTCGTAATGCATTGGAGGTTGACCTGCAACCTCCTTAGGTGGCTCTGGAAGCTGAGCTGGACTGAAGGTTCAACCTCCTTGGGGGGCTCTGGAGCCTGAACTGTGGCCTCCTGTTGGGCTGGAGAAGGTTCTGCCTCCATTTGGGGCACTGGGGTCTGAGCTGGAAACTCCTGCTGAGTTAGAGATGGTTCCACCTCTTGAGGGAACTCTGGATGTAAAGATGGGGACACCTGCTGAGTCGGAGAGAGTTCTACCAACATAGGGTCCTCTGAAGATTGAGCAGGGCCTGCCTGCTGGACTGGAGAGGATTCTACCTCTCCAGGTGGCTTTAACATCTGAGTTTGGGCCAGTTGTAGGACTGGAGATGGCTCAACCTTCTCAGGTGGCTCTGATGGCTGAGCTGGCATCTCCAGCTGTGGTGGAAGACTGACCTCTTCAGTGGACTTCAGAAAATGACCTGAGACTTCCTGCTGGGTTTCAGATGGTTCAACGTCCTTAAGGGGGCCTGATGGCTCAGCTGGGGGCTCAGGCTGAACTGGAGAAGATTCTACCTCTTTAGGTGGATCTGGGATCTGAGTTGTGGCTGCTTGCTGGGTTGGAGATTTAATCTTTACAGGAGAATCCAGAAGAGGGATCAGGCGGGGTTAGAGAAAAGTCACCCTGCTCAATGGGAATAGGAGGGCTGTCCTGCTGGACTGGAGAAGGTTCAGCCTCCATAGTGACTGCTGTAGGTATGGTAAGCTCCATATTCACTTTTTTTTTTTTTGAGATGGAGTCTCGCTCTGTCACCCAGGCTGGAGTGCAGTGGCGTGATCTTGGCTCACTGCAAGCTCCACTTCCTGGGTTCATGCCATTCTCCTGCCTCAGCCTCCCGAATAGCTGGGACTACAGGTGCCTGCGACAACGACTGGCTAATTTTTTGTATTTTTAGTAGAGACGGGGTTTCACCGTGTTAGCCAGGATGATCTCGATCTCCTGACCTCGTGATCCACTTGCCTTGGCCTCTCAAATTTCTGGGATTACAGCCGTGAGCCACCACGCCCGGCCAATATTCACAAATTTAACTGTGGTATTAGGCAAAGCTTAACTACTTCTGAATACGGAAGAGAGATCTAGAGGTGAAAATACCATCTTACAATTAAATGAACTTACAATGTCTGAGGAGAGCTGAGTGAGTTGGAGACGGAGTCGTGGGGTCTTGATAGACTTGGCAGAAGTTCATCATTTCCAGGGATATTTAGCTGCTGAATGATAATCTGTTGCTGGTCTTTCAAATGTTTAAACTGCTCAGGGGATATTAAAGACTGAGCTGGGACCCTATGTCGAGTTAAAATTTCAACCCGATGGAGTCATCGTAACCATGTGATCCACAGGCTTAACAATGACATGGTGAAATGTTGGAGGCTGAACTTGATCATGACTTATAGGAGAAACTGTTACCCCACGATGCTCTGGAGGTTGAGCTACAACTTCATTAGGGAGCTCTGAAGGCTGAGCTGGGGCGTCTTTCTGGGTTGGAGAAGACTCGACCTACTCAGGGGTCTGTGGATGCTCACCTGCAGCCTCCTACTGTATTGGAGAGGGGTTCTCATATCTAGTAGGTTCTGGAGATTCAACCGAAGTCTCTTGTTGAGCTGGTAAAGGGCCAGCCTCTTCCAATGACTCTGTAGGCAGAGGCGTGCCCCCGTGCTGGGTGTTGGAATGTTCCACATCATTAATTGGCCCTGAGAGCTGAGCTGTAGCCTCCTGATGGATTGGAGAAGTTCCCACCTCTGCAGTAGGCTCTGTTGCTATGGTGAGCTTCGTATCTGGAGGCTTAACAGTGACACTGGGCAAATCTCAGTGTTGAACTTGATGGTGACCGGGAGGTGGAACTGTTACTTGATGATGTTCTGGAGGCTGAGACGGGGTCTCCTGCAGGCTAGAGAGGGTTCAACTTCCCCAGAAGACTCAGAAGGCAGACCTGGCTGCTCCTGCTCACTGGGGAACATTCAGACTTCACAGGAGGACCTGGAGGCTCAGTTGTGGCCTCCTGTTGAGTTGCAGAAGGTTACATCTGCTCTGGATGCTGGTTTGGGGCCTCCTGCCGGGCTGGAGAAGAGTCAGTCTCCTTGGTAGGTTCGGAAGTTATGCTAATCTCTACATCTGCAGGTTTAACTGTAATGTTTGGCAAGTTATAATGAGCTTGATATGCACCCTAAGTTTGAACTGTCACCTCATGATTCAGTGGAGTTTGAGCTGCACTCTCTATAGAAGACTCTGGAGGCAGAGTTGGGGTCTCTTCCTGGGTCTGAGAAAATTCCACCTCCCTAGAAAACTCAGAAGGCTGAGCTGGCTGCTTCTGCTCTCTGGAGGAAGGTTCAGCCTCCACAGGAGGACCTGGAGGCTCAGCTGGAGTCCCTTGCTCAGGGCAAAATATTTCATCTCCTCAGGGCACTCTGGTGTCTGAGCTGGGGCCTCTAATTGGGTTGAGGAAGAGTCTACCTCCCCGGGATTCTCTGGAGGCTGAGCTGCAGCCTAGTCTACAAAATTTCCACCATACCTGTAACCATGCCTTTGCCTAGACTGTACTCCCATTTGTTTTCTATTTAACAAATTAGCCCGGGCATGGTGGCTCATGCCTGTAATCCCAGCACTTTAGGAGGCTGAGGTGGGAGGATCACAAGGTCAGGAGATCGAGACCACGGTGAAACCCCATCTCTACTAAAAATACAAAAAATTAGCTGGGCGCAGTGGTGGGTGCCTGTAATCCCAGCTACTCGGGAGGCTGAGGCAAGAGAATGGCGTGAACCCAGGAGGCGGAGCTTGCAGTGAGCTGAGATGGCACCACTGCACTCCAGCCTGGGTGACAGAGCGAGACTCCGTCTCAAAAAAAAAAAAAAAAAAACAAATTATAGCTACACTTTAAGCCCCGAGTAAGTTTCAGCTTATTGATGTAGCTTTCCCTGATCTCCACACCTCAAGGATGACAGATTCTGGTGAATTCTAGCACTGCTCTGCATTATCTTCTATTACTTCATTATATATACCTCCTTTTTATGCCTATTCTCTTTCTTCCCTCCTATCATTTTCATGTTCTGAAGACAGTATCATACTTGGGCCAGGGCTGGACACAAAACAACTGCTACATAAAGAAAGTCAGGGACGAAGATGAGTTCTGGACATAACTAAAGGACTGAGTAATCATGTTAGCAGCCAACACTCCCAAATATGCTAGGCACCGATGTAAGTAATACATGTATTCACTCAAATCTCACAATAATCCTAAGGCATGGTAACTAGCATAATCCCCAGTTTAAAGATGAGGAAATTGAGTCACAGAGAAGAATAACTTGTTCAGGGTAACCAAGATAACAAATGACGGACCTGGGTTCAAACCCAGTAACCTGGCTCCAGAATCCACTCTTAACCACCTAGAGCACTATCACTGAGATGGAGAGAGAGACAGAGTGCTATAAAGAGGGTGAAGTGCAAATAGGAGGACAGCAGCAGTTAAGCAATGATGTGATGGGGATAAAGAAAAATGGAGGCCGGGCGCGGTGGCTCAAGCCTGTAATCCCAGCACTTTGGGAGGCTGAGATGGGCGGATCA
>NC_045449.1:30273154-30290258 GCF_002776525.5 Piliocolobus tephrosceles
GAACAATTGAGAAAAGGTGATTCTTACAAGATGGTGAAGGTGCCATTGTAGGTGCTGGGTTCTGGCACGGGCACTTGGTGGAGCCTCTGCTTTGGCCTGAGATCAATACATGACAGATGAGATCAATACATCTCATCTCTGCAGGTACAGAGCTCACATATGTCGGTGCTTGTAGAGGCCTTCTGCTCCTCTTGTGGAGTTAAAGCCTTAGTTTTGAGTGTAACTTTCAGACCGCACCAGTGAATTCTGAGTAGGTTCTAGTTCAGAAGGTGAACGTGTGACTTCAGTCAGGTTTCAATGCTGAGTCTGAACTTGGTCTTGTCGTGGAGCTGTAGTCTTGTCCAGGCCTGTAGAATGCTCAGTCTTTGTAGTGGGTTCCGGAGTTAGGGCGAGCCCCAGGTCCGAAAGCTGAGTTGAGGTCTTCTCCATGGTTGGAGAAGTTTTAACCTCTGTAGTCGGTTCTGTAGTTACGGTAAGCTCCAGGTCCAAAGGTTGAACTGTGAATTGAGTCAGGCTTTGATGCTGAGCCTGGTTCTTGTCTAGAGGTGGAAGTGTCACCTCAGGGTGCTTTGGAGGAGGAGCTGTAGTCCTCAGAGCTGTAGAAGGGCAGAGCTTGATCCTGGCTTGGTGTTGGAATGGGTATCTGATAACAATACACAGGCGGTTGAGCTACAAACTCCTTAGGTAGCTCTGGAGGCCGAGTTGGGGTCTTCTGCATGGTTGAAGAAGGTTCAACCTCCATAGAGTTAAGGTAAGTTCCAGACCCAGACGTGGAGCTTACCATAACAACAGAACGTACTACAAAGGTTGACTTGACTCAGGTTTGAATGTAGAGTCTGAACCTGGTGTGGATGTGGAAGTGTCACCTCAGGGTGCTTCAGAGGAACTATAGTCTTCTTCAGGGGTGTAGAATGTTCAACCTCCATAGTGGGTTCTGGAGTTATGCTAAGTCCACCAGGTCCAGAGGTTGAACTGTAACGATGGGTGACATTGGATGCTGAGCTTGATCCTGACCCAGTGTTGGAACTGTCACCTCTTGATATACTGGAGGTTGGGGCACAACTTCCTTCGGAGGCTGAGTTGGGGTCTCCTGCATGGTTGGAGAAAGTTCAATTTCTGTAGTGGATTCTGGAGTGATGATAAACCCCAGGTCAAAAAGTTGAAGTGTGACACTGGCCAGTGTTGAATGCTGAGCTTGATCCTGACCTTGTGTTGGAACTGTCACTCCTTAATGAGATGGAAGTTGAGCTAAACCTCTGTAGGTGGTTCTGGAAGTTGATTTGAGTTCTCCATGGTTGGAGGAAATTCTCTGTAGTATGTTGTGGTAAGTTTCAGATCCAAAGGTTAAACTGTGACCTCAGTTAGGTTTGTGTGCTGAGCCTGCACATGGTCTGGAGTTGGAAGCATCACTTCAGGGTGTTTTGAAGGAATACAGTTTTCCTCAGGGTTGTCAAATGCTCAGCCTCCTTCGTGGATACTGGAGTTATGGTAAGCCCCAGGTCTAAAGGTTGAAATGTGACACTGGGTGATACTGGATACTGAGCTTGGTCCTGCCTTGCTGTTGAAATTGTCATCTCATAACGCTTTGGAGGTTGAGCTGCAACCCGCTTAGGTGGCTCTGGAAGCTGACCTGGGACCATCTGCTGGCTTGAAAGTTCTATATTCTTGGGGGGCTCTCTCTGAAGCCTGAACTGTGGCCTCCTGCTGGTTTGGAAAAGGCTCTGCCTCCACAGCGGGTATGCAGTCTGAGCTGGAAAGTTTTGCTGAGTTAGAGAGGGTCCCACTTCCTGAGGGAGCTGTGGAGGCAAAGATGGGCTATCTGCTGGACTGGAGAGGGTTCTACCACAATAGAGGGCTCTGAAGACTGAGCAGGGACTGCCTGCTGGACTGGAGAGGATTCTACCTTTTTAAGTGGCTCTAAAAGCTGAATTAGGGCCTGCTGTAGGACTGGAGATAGTTCAACCTTCTCAGGTGGCTCTGATGGCTGAGCTCAGCTGGAAACTCCCCCCTTAGGGGGATTTGGAGTCTGAGCAGTAGCCTCTGGCTGGGCTGAAGATTCACTCTCTTCAGGAGACTCCAGAGGTAGGAAAGGGGAATTAGGCTGGGCTAGAGAAAAGTCAGTCTGCTCATTGGAAATAGGAGGGTTGTCCTGCTGGACTGGAGAAGGTTCAATCTCTATAGTGACTACTGTAGGTATGGTAAACTCTTCACATTTTTAACTGTGATTTTTAGGCCAAGTTGAATTATTTCTGAATATTGAAGACAGATCTTCAGGTGAAAAATTCCATCTCATCATTCAGTGGATTTACAACGTCTGAGGAGAGCTGAGCTGGAGACCAAGTTGTGGGCTTTTGAGCAAGAGGAGAAAGTTCATCATTTTCAGGGAGTTAACTGCTGAATGATAATCTCTTGCTCATCTTCCAAATGGTTAAACTTTTCAGGGGACATTAAGGACTGAGCTTGATGGTGACCTGGAGGTGAAACTGTTACCTCATAATGTTTTCAAGGCTGAGCTGGAATCTCCTGCTGGGCTGGAGAAAATTCAACCTCCCAGGAGACTCAGAAGGCTGAGCTGGCTGCTCATGTTCACCAAGAAAAGGATCAGTCTCCACAGGAGAACATGGAGGCTCAGTTGGGGCCTCCTCTTGGGTTGCGGAAGTTTCCACCTCCTCTGGAGGGTAGGTTGGGGCCTCCTGCTGGACTGGAGAAGATTCATTATCCTTGGTAGGCTCTGAAGTTATGCTAATCTCTACATCCACAGGTTTAACTGTAATGCTTGGCAAGGTGTAATGAGCTCCATCCTTACCCTGAGGTTAAATTGTCACCCATGATTCAGTGGAGTGTGAGCTGCATTCTTCATAGAAGACTCCGGAGGCTGAACTGGGGTCTCCTGCTCGGTCTGAGAAGGTTCAACCTCCCCAGGGAACTCGGAAGGCTGAGCTGGCTGCTCCTGCTTACTGGAGGAAGGTTCGACTGCCACAGGAGGGCCTGGAGGCTCAGCCAGAGTCCCTTGCTGGGTTGCTGAAGATTTAATCTCCTCAGGGCGCTCTGGTATCTGAGCTGGGGCCTTTAACTGGGTTGAGGAAGAGTCCATCTCTTTGGGGTTCTCTGGAGGCTGAGCTTGGGCCATTCTACTCAACTTCAACCACACCTGTAACCATGCCTTTGCCTAGACTGTACTCCTATTTTTTCTTATTTGACAAGTTATAGCTAATGTTTAAGCCCCAGGTAAATTTTTAGTTTATTGATGCTGCTTTCCCTGACCTCCATAACTCAAGGATCACAGATTCTGGTGAATTCTAGCACTGATGGTCTGTATCATGTTTTACTACTTTATTATTTACACCTCCATTTTTATGCTTATTGTCTTCTATCATTTTCATGTTCTGGAGACAGTGTCATACTTGTCCCTGGGTTGGACACAAAACTACATATAGAAAGTCAGGGACAAAGATGAGTTCTGGACATAACTAAAGAGCTAAGTAATGTTCACAGCCACCGCTCCTACATATACTAAGGCCTGATGCAAGTATTACAGGTATTCACTCACCTAAATTTCACAACAATCCTATGAAATGGTAACTAGCATAATCCCCAGTTTAAAGATGAGGAAACTGAGTCACAGAGAATAACTTGTTCAGGGTAGCCAAGCTAATAAATGACAGACCTGGGTTCAAAGCCAGTAACCTGGCTCCAGAATTCACTCTTAACCACCTAGAACACTATCACTGAGACGGAGAGAGAGACAGAGTGCTGTAAAGAGGGTGAAGTGCAAATAGGAGGAGAGCAGCAGTTAAGCAACGATGTGACGGGGATAAAGAAAAATGGATAAGAAAAAGATTAAGAGCAATCACAAGTAAAAGACCAGAGAAGGGGCCTAACAGTAAAGGAGAATGAGGAGAAGGAAGAGATGACAGGCAAAAGCGAAAGCAGAAAGTCAGTTGTCCCTGTGGTTTGGTGAGAAAAAGAAGGCGCAGGAAGGCCTCCAGGAAAAAGCTGCCATGTCAGGCAGCACACAGAGAACAATTGAGAAAAGGTGATTCTTACAAGATGGTGAAGGTGCCATTATAGGTGCTGGGTTCTGGCACGGACACTTGGTGGAGCCTCTGCTTTGGGCTGAGATCAATACATGACAGTGTCTCATCTCTGCAGGTACAGAACTCACATATGTTGGTGCTTGTGGAGACCTTCTGTTCCTCTTGTGCAGTTAAAGCCTTATTTTAGGCGTAACTTTCAGACTGAACCAATGAATCCTGAGTAGGTTCTGGTTCAAAGGTGGACCTCAGACTTCAGTCAGGTTTTGATGCTGAGTCTGAACCTGGTCTGGACGTGGAGCTGTAGTCTTGTCTGGGGCTGTAGAATGCTCAATGTCTATATGGGGCTAGAGTTACGGCAAGCCCCAGGTCTGGAGGCTGAGTTGTGGTCTCCTCTGTGATTGGAAAAGGTTCACCCCTGTAGTAGGTTCTCTAGTTATGGTAAATTCCAAGTTCAAAAGTTGAACTATGACTTGGGTCTGGTTTGAGTGCTGAAGATTGACCCTTGTCTCATGGTGGAAGTGTCACCTTAGGGAGCTTTGGCAGAGAAGCTGTAGTCATCATGGCTCTAGAAGGTTCAACCTTTGTAGTGAATTCTGGAGTAATGGTAAGCCTCAGATCCAAAGGTTGAACTGTGACACTGGCTGATGTTGGATGCTTATCTCGATCCTGGCCTTGTGTTGGAACAGACATCTCATTATAATACCCAGGAGGGTAAACTACAACCTCCTTAGGTAGCTCTGGAGGCTGAGTTGGGGTTTTATGCATGGTTGAAGGTTCAATCTCCATAGAGGATTCTGGAGTTAAGGTAAGTTTCAGATCCAAAGGTTGAAATGTGACTTGAGTCAGGTTTGAATGCCAAGTCTGAACCTGGTGTGGATGTGGAAGTGTCACCTCAGGGTGCTTTGGAGGAACTATAGTCTTCTTCAGGGGTGAATGTTCTACCTCTGTAGTGGGTTCTGGAGTTATGGTAAGTCCCAGGTACAGAGGTTTAACTGTAATGCTGGGTGATATTCAATGCTGAGCTCGATCCTGACCTGGTGTTGAAATTGTTACCTCTTGAAATACTGGAGGTTAAGGTATAACTTCCTTTGCTCTGGAAGCTGAGTTGAATTCTCCATGGTTGGAGAAAATATATCCTCTGTAGTAGGTTGTTGATTCGTGGTAAATTTCAGATCCAAAGGTTGCACTGTGGCCTCAGGTTTGTGTGCTGAGCCTGCACATGGTCTGAAGGTGGAAGGGTCACCTCAGGGTGTTTTGGAGGAGCTGTAGTCATCCTCAGCATTATAGAATGCTCAGCCTCCATAGTGGGTTCTGGAGTTATGGTAAGCTCCATGTGTAAAGGTTGAAATGTGACACTGGGTGATGCTGGATACTGAGCTTGGTCTTGGCCTGCTGTTGGAATTGTCATTTCATAATGCTGGATACTGAGCTTGGTCCTGGCTTGCTGTTATAATTGTCATCTCATAATGCATTAGAGGTTGAACTGCAACCCCCTTAGGGGGCTCTGGAAGCTGAGCTGGGACCATCTACTGACTTGAAGTTTCTGCCTCCTTAGGAGGCTCTGGAGCCTGAACTGTGGCCTTCTGCTGAGCTGGAGAAAGTTCTGTCTCCACAGGGGGCTCTCGAGTCTGAGTTGGACCCTCCTGCTGAGTTAGAGATGGTTCCACCTCCTGAGGGAGATTTGGAGGCAAAGATGTGGCCATCTGCTGTGTCAAAGAAGATTCTACCACCATAGGGCTCTGAAGACTGAGCAAGCACTGCCTACTGGACTAGAGAGGATTCTACCTCTTCAGGTGGCTCTAAAAGCTGAGTTGAGGCCTGCTGTAGGACTGAAGATGGTTTGACCTTCTCAGGTGGCCGATGGCTGAGCTGGTATCTTCAGCTTTGGTGGACTGACCTCTGCAGTGGACTTTGGAGGATGACCTGAGGCTTCCTGCTGGGTTGCAGATGGTTCAACCTGCTTAGGGAGCTCTGGTGCCTCAGCTGGGAACTCTTGCTGGACTGGAGAAAATTCCACCCCTTTAGGGGAATCTGGGGTCTGAGCTGTGGTCTTGTGCTGTGATGGAGATTCATTCTTTTCAGGAGAATCCAGAGGTGGGGAAGGGGTATCATGCTGGGTTGGAGAAAAGTCAGCCTACTCAATGGGAATAGGATTGTCCTGCTGGACTGGGGAAGGTTCACTCTCCATAGTGACTTCTGTAGGTATGGTGAGGTCCATATCCATATTTTTAACTGTGGTATTAGGGAAAGTTGAATTGTTTCTGAATATTAAAGACAGATCTAGAGGCAAAAATACCATCTCATCATTCAATGACCTTACAAAGTCTGAGGAGAGCCGAGTTGGAGACTGAGTTGTGGACTCTTGAGGGACTGGAGGAAGTTCATAATTTTCAGGGGTATTTGGCGGCTGAATAATCATTTCTCGCTGGTCTTTCAAATGCTGAAACTGCTAAGGGGACATTGAGGACTGAGCTGGGGCCCCATGTTTGGTTAAAATTTCAATCTGTTAGGTGAACTCTGGTGTCATGGTTACCATGTGATGCACAGGTTTCACAGTCATTGTGCAATGTTGGAGGCCGAACTTGATCATGACTTACAGAAACTGTTACCTCATGATGCGCTGGAGATTAGCTACAATTTCATTAGGGATCTTTGAAGGCTGGGCTTGGGCCTATTGCTGTGTTGGAGAAGACTCAACCTCCTCAGGCATCTGTGGATATTCAGCAGCAGTCTCCCGCTGGGCTGGAGAGAGGTTCTCATCTTTAATAGCTGGAGATTGAACTGAAGTCTCCTGTTGAACTGGTAAAGTCATCTTCTGATGACTATGGAGGCAGAGTTGGGCCCCTGTGCTTGGTAGTGGAAGGTTCTACATAATTAACTGGCCCTGAGAGCTGAGCACTAACCTCCTGGTGGATTGGAGAAGTTCCCACCTCTGCAGTAGGCTCTGTTGCTATGATAAGCTGCATAACTGGAGGCTTAACAGTGACATTGGGCAAATCTGAATGCTGAGCTCAATGGTGACCTGGAGGTGAAACTGTTACTTCGTGATGTAAGAACTGGAGGCTGAGCTGGGGTCTCGTGCTGGGCTGGAGAAGATTCAACCTCCCCAGAAGACTCAGAAGGCTGAACTGGCTGCAAATGCTCACTGGGGGAAGAGTTAGCTTCCACAGGAGGACCGGGAAGCTCAGTTGGGGTCTCCTCCTGGGTTGCAAAGGGTTCCATCTGCTCTGGAGGCTGGGTTGGGGCCTACTACTGGGCTTGAGAAGATTCTGCCTCCTTAACAGGCTCTGAGGTTATGATAATCTCCACATCTACAGGTTTAACTGTAATACTGGGTAAGTTATAATGAGATTGATCCTCAACGGGAGGCTGAAGTGACACCTCATGATTCAGTGGAGTTTGAGCTGTACTCTCCATAGAGGACTCTGAGGCTCAGCTGGGGTCTCCTGCTGGGTCTAAGAAAGTTCAGCCTCCCCAGAAAACTGAAGGCTGAGCTGGCTGCTCCTGCTCACTGGGGGAAGGCTCAGCCTCCACAGGAGGACATGGGAGCTCAGCTGGGTCTCCATCTGGGTTGCGGAAGGTTCTACCTCCTCTGGAGGCTGGGTTAGGGCCTCCTGCTGGGCTTGAGAGGATTCTGCCTCCTTGTTAGGCTCTGAAGTTATGGTAATCTTGAAATCGGCAGGTTTACCTGTAATGTTGGGCAAGGTAAAATGAGCTTGATCCTTACCCCGAGGTTGAACTGTCAACTCAAGATTCAGTGGAGTTTGAGCTGCACTCTCCACAGAGACTTGGGAGGCTGAGCTGGGGTCTCCTGCTGAGTCTGAGAACCTCCCCTGGAAACTCAGGCTAGGCTGGCTGCTCCTGTTCACCTGGAGAAGGTTAAGCCTCCACAGGTGGAGGAGTTCCAGAGGAACTGGAGGTTCAGCTGGATTTCCTTGCTGGGTTACAGACGTTTTCATCTTCTCAGGGTGGTCTGGTATCTGAGCTGGGGCCTTTAATTGGGTTTAGGAAGAGTTCACCTCCTTGGGGTACTCTGGAGGCTGAGCTGCAGCTTGTTCCTGGCTTGATGTAAGTTCCTTACCTGGCTCTTGAATTATCATAAGCTCCACATCCACAGGTTTGACTGTGACACTGGGCAAGTGTGAGTGCTGAGCTTCACTCCAACTTTTAATGGAACATTTACCTGATGATGTATTGATGGCTGAGCTACAGTCTCTTCTGAGGCAGGCAGCTGCTGTGCTGGGGCCTCCTGCTGTGTTGAAGAGTGGAGCCCCTTAAGGGACTGTGAAGGCAGAGCTGGGGCCTCCTGCTGGGTTCTACCTCCTCAGGGAGCTGTGGAAGCTGCACTGGGGCTTTTTGCTGGAGTGAAGAGGACTGGATCTGTCCTCTGGATTTTGAGTTTCAGGCTCTAGATGGAATTGAGAGCCTAACTTGCTCAGCGGGCCCTGGAGGCTAATCTGAGTTTACCTGTTGTTCTGGAGGCAAGCTGCCCAGATATAGTATATCCGTACTTGAATCTAAATATTCATCCTGTAAAGTTTGTTTCTGACGCTGAGGTTTTGATATAAATCAGTGTGGAGTTCCAACAAAAACCTTAGCAAGCCTCCGATGCTTAGCTAGATCTTTCTTCAGGTTTTTGGGCAAAACACTAATCTTCATTGCTTTTGAATTCTGACTATCTAGAGGTGGAACAAGTATTTCATATGCCTGATCATCTGCAGCCTGATCTAGACCTACAGTTTGAACCTTACTTTTGAGGCAAAGAGGCCGAGCTAGCATCTAGTTCTGATCCCAGTCTGGCATTGGAACCAACTCTGGGAGCCTTTCTTGCAAGTCAGCTTGTCATTCAGATCCTGGTGTACAACAGTGAACTTCTCTGGCCCCAGGGGCAGCTCTCCAGCTGGATCCATGTCCAGGAATGGAACCAAAGTCTCAGTCGGATCCTGAGTCGAGGCTGACATCTGGGTGGAAGTAAAGGACCCCAGGTTATCAAAGCCCCCGGGTCTGTATCGGGGTGGGGGTGGATAAGCGCATGGGGGAGATTCCGGGGAGAGACGGCAGGAGCGCCAAGACCAGGGGTCAGTTGGCCTCAGGGGGTCAGAGGTCAGCTGGAGTGGGCCCTGGATCTGGCTGAGCCTCCTGGACTAGTAGCCACAATAGTTGTCACGTGAGGAGGGACCATAGGAACCAGACACGCAGCCGGTACATGACATACCTTGGCGTCCCACACTAAGCTGGAGCCATTATGGCAGCCCAGAGATGCTCGCACACCTAGCAACCTCGCGCCCCTAGCAACCATGGCCCCGCCTCGTCCGTTATTTACCATATCTTTATTTAGGCAAACTTTATTAAGTTCCATTCCAGATTTGCTCCCCGTCACCAGGGCGATCTTATCCCACAGTCCCGCCCAAGCCTCCCTTCCCGCTCCACCAGAACACCCTTTCCCTCCCCTTCACCAGGAAAGATTTGGGCGGCTGACCTAGGTGGTCCCAGGACTCCAGCAGCCTACAGTGGTGGGGCGGGGTTGGGTAGCAGCACGGCAGAGCTTCCCAAGGAAGTTAGGCAACCTCGCCTTGGGATATTCAGAAATGCTAGTCAAGTTCTGGCAGCCTGAACTCTTCCTCCTCCAAGCTGAAATCCGAGAGATACTCTTCCTCCTCTTGGCCATACTGCTTCCAGGGAGAGCAATGGACCTGCAAAACGTGCACCAGTTAAGGTGGCAGGCAGAACGCACAGTAGGGTCATTCATTCCAAAATGTTGCCATTTTTGCTAAACTTTTGATATCCTTTGTTGTATGTTTGATAATTCACCACTCTATTAGGTAGGAGCTGCCAGGGAATAAGTGAGGACTCCAAATTTTCTGTAGGAAGGGTTTTGGGAGGTGGGCAATTCAGTCTGGGAGAGAAGTCTGAACTGTCATCCTGCCTTAACACAGCCATTACCCTAGAAGTTACAGCGCCACTCTTCAGAGATCTACCCTGTGTGCACACATGGAGAAGAGGCTTAGGTTGTTAAAGTCAGCATGTTAAATAATTTCCTGAAATGTGACTATAACTAGAACCCAGCTGACTTCCTCCATAGCCATTGTTACCTATTGTATTTCTCATTGTCTGGCACAATCACCAGCATGCGAACTCTAAGAAGGTGCTTCATCTTATGCCAGTGCCTAGCATAGACATATGGTGCAGATTAATGGTTTTACAATGGAAGGGATTCCAAGACTTGCCTGATTTAGGGGCAGATCTATTATTATAATCAGATTTCTGAAATCAGTGCTGACTTTCTCTCACATTTCACAGGAAGCTAGACTTCTTAAAGCTTGAAGTTTCCTTCATGGGTTTTACTTAAATTGAATTGAAATAATTATTTTACAGGGAAAAACTTAAAACACTTTGCAACTTTGGGGTGAAAGTTAAATAAAACACTCTAGCCCCAAATTAAGTTCCCACTGAAATAAAACACTTTTGCTCCTTTAAAAAAAAAATTCCATATGTAGTAAATAATGACTGTTTTCTTTCAGAGATTAATTTAGAAACTTAACCCCTATTTAAGAGCTTTCATATACAGTCATGCGTTGCTTGCCATGTGAGGAGAAACTTGAGAAATATGTCATTAGGGGATTTCACCCTTGTGCTAACATCATAGCATATACTTCCACAAACCTAAGTAGTATAGCCTACAGCACACCTAGGCTATATGGTATGGCCTATGGCTCCTAGGCTATAAACCTGTACCGTATGTTACTATACTGAATACTGAAGGCAATTGTAACACAATGGCAGGTATTTGTGTATGTAAAATGGAAAACATACAGTAAAAATACTGTTTAAAAGATAAAAAATGGTATAGCTGTATAGGGATAGCTCCATTATACTCTTATGGAATCACCATCATATATGTGGTTTACTGTTGACTGAAACATCATTTTGCAGCACATGATTGTAATCGATTTATAGAAAGATCTTCAGCAAAATGGTCTACCCAAGATATAAGGAGATACTGAGATCCGGGTAATAAGCCATATTTGAAAGGCATTATAGTTTTCGAAAGCTGTAGCACGATCATTCTTAAGGCCAGTTACTTTTCCCCCATATCTCTGGGATCCTGTTTGAAGAAAGTTCTAAAAAGGCCTATGTTCAAGCAGCCTGGCATCCCTAAATCCTGGGGGAAGACTAACCCCTCTCCTGTGTCCACAACTGTAATAACACTCTGATAGTCCTCAGTTCTGCTCTCCAAACTTCAAATAAGGGGTCAGAGTCAAAGGTCAAGACTTCAGGAAAAGCCCCAGAAATACTCTGCACTTAAAAGTAGTATCAGTTTCACATTTTCCTAAGAATGAAACAAATTGTCCTCCAAATTATGCTGCTTGTTTTGAATTATGGTTACATTGGCTATGTTAACTCCTGAGTTTTTATCTCCACATACTTGAATTAAACCGTGTAGTTCTTCTTCGCATCTGACATCTATGATGTCTTCACTGGGTCTGTACTCCACAGCTATTTTACCACTTTCTGAAATAAAGTTAGCAAGGATCAATTCAGAATCTTTTTCATTCTAAAACATCCTGCATATAATGGTAGCACCCCATGAACATTCTTTTGGCTTCTAAAAGCAGAAAGTAAGAGCATTTTCCTGGAAGTTTCCTTATCTCCTCATCTCACACTTCAGTTTTTTCTTTCTTTCCTTTTTTTTTTGGAAGACACGGCCTCACTCTGTCACCCCGGCTGGAGTGCAGTGGCGCTGTCATAGCTAGCTCACTGCAGCCTGGAATTCCTGGGATCAAGTGATCTCCCTGGCTCAGCCTCCAGAGTAGCAGGGACTACAGGTACACACCACTGTGCCCGCCTAATTTTTTTTTTAGAGACACGGTCTTGCTTTGTTGCCCAGGCTGGTCTTGAACTCCTGGCTTTAAGTGATCCTCCTGCCTTGACCTCCCAAAATACTGAGATTACAGGTGTGAGTCACCATGCCTGGCCTCACACCTCAGTTTTTAACATATATATGAAATGTCAACCATATTTTGTACAAAGGACGTTATGATCTTACAGATAGGAACTAAGGAATAACATAAGAAATAAAAAATGTGGAAACCAAAATGTTCAATCATAATACGATGAAATGGTAAGGCATCAGGTGGGGGTCAAAGCAAGTTCAAATTTGGAGAAGAGACCACTGGGCTAGTAGACACTTCACATTAGAAGCAAGGGCCAGGTGTCTGTGCCCTGAGAACCAAAATTCATTCCACCAGATACAATGAACAAAGCTTCTGAGAGAGAGAACATTTGAACATTTTATTGGCAGACACAGGCCCACATATTCTTATAGACAATAGAACTACCTTCAAGGCAAACTAGAGCCATAAGGCTTTTGGTCTAAGAAGTTTTCAGTGTGTGCAAGAGATACCTTTGTATACTAGGGAGAGGTAAACAACCCACACACTTTGTTTGGTTCTTAAAGGTTGTTACTCAGACTTGACAGCTGATGATCAAGGAAGTAAGACTTTCACTAGAAGGGCTGTTGTCCAGGTTGGAAAGCTGAGAGCAATCAGGGCCACCTCCTACAAGCAAATAAAGGTCTGTGGTAACTTAATTAGGATCTCTCAGTCTCTAAGCCTTTAGGGCTGTGAAGCAGAAGAGCAACTCTGTTCAGGGACTCTTTGCTAATCATCAGGCTTCCTTTGGGCACAGCCTGTAACATTCGTGCCACTGTAGAATTCAATAGGGAATACAAGCAATGCCATTCAATAGCATGACCAATTCCAAGGCTCACAGCAAAGCAGCTGATTGTTGTATAAGAATCATACTTGCCCAATGTGTCAGTGCCAGAAGTGAAAGCTGAAATTGAATTCTTGATTCAGGAAACAAAATCTAATAAACTCTTCGGCACAGAGTTTATTTATTCAGACAGAAATCAACAATGACAATAATAGTTAATATGTCTGCTTATCTTGTAAGTGTAGTTCTGAGTTTTTACATTTGTCATCTTATTTACTCTTACAATATCCTCCATAAGGCTGACTGAATTACTAACCCCAGTTTGTAGATGAAGAGACTACAGCTTAGAGCTATTAAGTATTTTCAAATCTCTCTGGCTATAAGACCTAAAATTGCATTAAAAATCTAAGAGACAGAGTTAGGACTCAAATCCATGTGTACAAAGCTTATAATCACTATTCTATATGATAGGCAAGCAATTAAAGAAGACCTGACTTAAACATTTTCTGTGGGAACTGAGGCAAGTCCTTTCACATCTGTAGACTAGGAACAGTATTTGCTGTCGTTTTTTTTCCACAAATGTCACACAGAACTAATTTGAGCCTGTTGCTGTGAATTTCATTTGCTGTAATTTAGCAAATGAAAGCATACTATAGAGTGCTTTAGATATCAATATTTTTATCCAATTAACTTTTCAAAATGAGTTTATTTGCCCATTGAAACTGAAGTACTTCTAGGACGATCAAGAGAGTCTTACCTAGAACAACAATCAACAGTTTCTGGAATGCGTCTGACAAAGCCTTCTGAATAGCAAGCTTCTGGGCTGTCTTCCTTTTCATAAGGAACGATAATGGTCCTAAATCCAACCAAAACAAATGGATTTAAGATGCCTATCTAAATGATAATTGCTATATGTTTAAAAACTAAAAATGCATCCATGGTTCTTAGCTCATAACCTTTGTGATTAAGGGCAGACGGCACAAGGATATGGTTGAATGGCTCTGTTAGAGGTACATCCTGGCAGGGCCCATTTTTACGCCTCCATCTAGTAGAGAAGTTCCTCAAGTACTAGAAGGGAGATAAGAGCCAAGAACCTGGCACATGTTTCACATCACCCAGAGATTTCAAATTGATCAGTTAAGGCTACACTCCTACAGACCCTACCCTCCTGTGCATCAAGGGCTGGAATCACTCATCGAAAAAGGTTTGGTTGGCTGGACATGGTGGCCCATGCCTGTAATCCCAGCACTTGGGGAGGCTGAGGCAGGTGGAGGCCAGAGTTCAAGAACAGCCTGGTCAATGTGGTGAAACTTGAGGCCAGGAGTTCAAGAACAGCCTGGCCAACACGGTGAAACCCTGTCTCTAATAAAAATGCAAAACTTAGCCAGGTGTGGTGGCACACACCTGTAATCCCAGCTACCTGGGAGTCTGAGACATAAGAATAGCTTGAACCAGGAAGCAGAGGTTGCAGTGAGCTGAGATCAGGCCACTGCACTCCAGCCTGGGTGACAGAGTGAGACTGTGTCTCAAAAAAAAAAAAAAAAAAAGAAAAGGGCTAGGTGCGGTGGCTCATGCCTATAATCCCAGCACTCTGGGAGGCCGAGGTGAGCAGATCACTTGAGGTCAGGAGTTTGAGAGCAGCCTGGGCAACATGGTGAAACCATGTCTCTAATAAAAATACAACAACAAGAAAATAGCCAGGTGTGGTGTTAGGCACCTGTAACCCCAGCTACTCGGGAGGCTGAGGCAGGAGAATTGCTTGAACCTGGGAGGTGGAGGTTGCAATGAGCCGAGATCACACCAGTGCACTTCAGCCTAGGCGACTGAGTGAGGCTCCATCTCAAAAAAGAAAAAACTTTGGTACAGATAATTTGGCTCCTCCCTGGGCATCACCCCCGGGAGCCTACTCCACTCCATTAGCCTATAGCCCTGCCTCTGACTTCAAACCCTAAGCCTGATGGTCATGAATACTAAAAAAATACTCAACATTAGTATCAATTGAGTACTCTTTCTAGATATCTATATTATACACTTTTTTGGCTGAAACCCTTTTATGAGTAAAAAAAAAGAACTGAATGTTTACACAAAAAGTTTATGCAAATCTTTAGATGATGACCTGGCATGGTAGCTCATGCCTATAACCCCAGCAACTTGGGATCCTGAGGCAAGAGGATCTCTTGAGGCCAGGAGCTGGAGATCAGGTGGGACAACACAGAAAGACCCCATCTCTAAAAATAGTAATAATTAGCCAGGTGTGGTGGTGCATGCCTGTAGTCCTGGCTACTCAGGAGGCTGAGGCAGGAGGATCCCTTGAGCCCAGAAGTTGGAGGTTACAGTGAGCTATGATCATGCTACTGTACTCTAGCCTGGGCAACAGAGCAAGACCTTGTCTCTAAAAAAGTAATAAATAGATTTAAAAAAAAAAACAAAAACTTTAGATGGTTTTGCTGGGATAACCGAGGGCTACAAGAGACACATATTTGAAGAACTATTTTAGCTTGAAGCAAGTTCTTAACCAAAAACTGTAAAAACATTACTTCCTTCTTCCTCCTAACTTTCTTGGTAGGAAGTCAGCTGTACGATTTTAAATTTAAAGGTTCAATCAGATATTACCTAAAGTAAAACCCTATACTGTAAGACAGAAAAACTCTGCCCAGGACTTGAGTAGCTCAGAGAGGGAAGGGCTTGATATGTATCCAAAAAGATGACTTTCAAAAAGTAAGGAAAAAAGATCCTTTCCACGCCAAATCCCTACCCTCCTCCACTCCCAGTGAAAACAGACCTTCCTCCACCTTATCCACAGGCTCCTCCACCAAGCCAACGCCAGGACTCCTGCAATCATAGGCTGGCAACATCACCTCTAAAGCACAGAAGAACTTCAGGCTTTGCTTTGGAAGTGGCACCATGCTATCTTCATTTTCTCTTTCTTCAAGGTCAGAAAGCTCCTGAAGCTGTAAGGATATTTAATGTAAGGTCCTTCCTAGGATCTTAATGTAGGCTTCAAAATGTTTTGTTATTAAAAGTAAAAACTTGGCCAGGCGTGGTGGTTCATGCCTGTAATCCCAGTACTTTGGGAAGCCGAGGTGGGCGGATCACGAGGTCAAGAGATTGAGAGCATCCTGGCCAACATGGTGAAACCCCGTCTCTACTGAAAATACAAAAATTAGCTGGGCACGGTGGCGGGCACCTGTGGTCCCAGCTACTCGGGAGGCTGAGGCAGGAGAATCGCTTGTACCCAGGAGGTAGATTTTGCAGTGAGCCGAGATAGCACCACTGCACTCCAGCCTGGCAACAGAGCGAGACTCTGTCTCAAAAAAACAAAACAAAAAAAAAAACAAAAAGCAAGCAAACAAACAAACAACAACCAAAAAAACAACTAAACTCCAGTCATTCAAGCAAACAGTTGAGGTGTCCTATGGCTTCAAAATCAAGTTAGATTTGCAAATGAGTTGCTAGATAGAGACAACTATTTTTTATTATATGCCACAAAAACAGTGGAGAAAATTATGGATACCACCATCCTAGTGACTGAGATTATTAATTCTAGGTAGCAGGCCAATTCAGACATGTTCACTTATCCTCAATGGTAGAGGCCTCTCACATCTCCTCCCTACAATCCAGTTCAATACTTCTGTCTAATATCTAGGATTTCAATGTTGAAAGGAGAGTGTGGTTAGTGAAAAAAAATCTACAAGGTTTACCTTGATGATCCTTTTGGACCACCCATTGAAACCAAAGTAGTAATTCGCCAGTTCTTGGCATCGGGAACTGTTCAGGGCAAGGGCTTGATGTTGAACTGCCTTATGTCTGGTGCCAAGACGAACCTAAAGTCATAAGAGATAGACTCATAAATATCACAACCTGCTAGAGATTTTATTTTGGATACTTCTGAGATTTGTCAATACCAAGTATGCAAAGAAAAATTGTTTTGGTCTTCCCATTCAGTAGCTCCTGCTTGAGAATATGACCTGAATATAGATAAGATGAACCCACCACCCATCCCCCTCCCCAAGTTACTAACCCCTGTTAAAAGATGAAATACAATCGGGTGCGGTGGCTCCTGTTTGTAATCCCAGCACTTTGGGAGGCTGAGGCGGGTGGATCACAAGGTAAGGATATCGAGCCCATCCTGGCTAACATGGTGAAACCCTGTCTCTACTAAAAATACTAAATATTAGCCAGGCATGGTGACATGTGCCTGTAGTCCCAGCTACTCGGGAGGCTGAGGCAGGAGAATCGCTCAAACCTGGGAGGCAGAGCTTGCAGTGAGCCGAGATAGTGCCACTGCACTCCACCCTAGGCGACAGAGTGAGACTCCGTCTCAAAAAAAAAAAAAAAAAAAAAGAGGAAAA
>NC_045449.1:30290358-30348709 GCF_002776525.5 Piliocolobus tephrosceles
GCGACAGAGTGAGACTCCGTCTCAAAAAAAAAAAAAAAAAAAAGAGGAAATACACATACTTCTACAAATTTTACAAGCAACTGAAACAACTAGAGGTTTATGTGCATTTATAAGTTTCTTTGAGAACGCAAATATCTACTGTTAATTCTTAAAATATTTTACCCATTTTTGTGGATTTCTTACATCACAAGTTCTTTCCTATTCCTATATGTCTATTTCATTTTTATTATATTCATGAAATTCAAATGATACAAATAAAGTCAAATTTATTTGTATTAGAAATTAATAAGAATTAACAGTAATGTTAATTCTTTTCTTTTTTTTGAGATGGAGTCTTGCTCTGTCGCCCATGCTGGAGTGCAGTGGCGCGATCTCAGCTCACTGTGAGCTCCGCCTCCCGGGTTCACGCCATTCTCCTGCCTCAGCCTCCCAAGTAGCTGGGACTATGGGTGCCCACCACCACGCCTGGCTAATTTTTTGTATTTTTTTTAGTAGAGACGGGGTTTCACCATGTTAGCCAGGATGGTCTCGATCTCCTGACCTTGGCCTTGGCCAATCCGCCGGCCTTGGCCTCCCAAAGTGCTGGGATTACAAGTGTGAGCCACAGCGCCTGGCCGAAGTTAATTCTTTATTGATTTGTTTATGCACCTTCCTCTATCACTGGTTTACAAGCTCTGTAAGTCCCAGATGAAATCATAGCTTTTTTCACTTCCAGAACCAAGCACAGTTCTTGGCATATAATAGAAGACAGATCATCTGTCGACTGAATGAATAAAACAATGAGCAAGTAAAAATTGAAATTACTTTCTCCACCTGAAAAGAAGGAGAAATGCCTGTTGGGAAAGAGAAATGAAGACCAATTTTTAAACGTTGAGTGCTACTGGCGAGACCGGCCTGTATCACGAGTCACAGTGGAGCCTTTCTGGACAACCAGGAAGCTTCAAAAAACTCTGAGCCCCTGGGTGGCATAGACAGTTGTCAGCTTGGATAACCTTGCCATAGTTCTTGGCGGCAACCATTTTCCTTCATTTCACAAAAAAATAAAAACAAAAACCAAAAAAACACAAAAAACCCTCTTGACCGGGCGCAGTGGCTCACGCCTGTAATCCTGCCACTTTGGGAGGCTGAGGCGGGCAGATCACTTGAGGTCAGGAGTTCAAGACCAGCCTGGCCAACATGGAGAAATCTTGTCTCTACCAGAAATACAAAAATTAGCTGGGTGTGGTGGTCTCTAAAAAAATTAAAAAGTGAATATAAGCAGAAGTCTTCCGGCGAAGATTTCATTCATTCACTCATTTTTTAGAGATAGGGTTTCACTCTGTGGCCCAGGCAGGAGTGCAGTGATGCAATTAATTACTCATTGCACCCTCAAACCTCTAGGCTCAAGCGATCCTCCCACCTCAGTCTCCCAAGTAGCTGGGACTACAGGTGCATGCCACCACACCTGGCTGATACTTAATTTTTTATTTTTCTTTCTTTCTTTTCTTTTTTTGAGATGGAGTCTCACTCTAGTCTGCATGCTAGAGTGCAGTGGCACAATCTCAGCTCACTGCAGCCTCCACCTCCTGGGTTCAAGTGATTCTCATGCTTCAGCCTCCTGGGTTCAAGCGATTCTCATGCTTCAGCCTCCCGAGCAGCTGGAACTACAGGCGCATGCCACCATGCCCGGCTAGTTTTTGTATTTTTAGTATAGATAGAGTTTTGCTATGTTGCCCAGGCTGATCTCAAACTGCTGGCCTCAAGTGATCCGCCTGCCTCGATCTTCCAAAGTGCTGGGATTATAGGCATGAGCCACGGTGCCCAGCCTTATCTTTAATTTTTTTTTATAGAGACAGGGTCTCACTTTGCTGCCCAAGCTGAGATTTCTTAAAAAGGGACAGCATAAAATGACATGAGGTTTAGCTCAGCAGGTTTTAGTTCAACCTCAAGTTTCCATAATTCTTTTCAAGAACCTTAAACAAGTCACTCAACCATCTTGAGTTTGAGTTTCTTCATCTAAAAAACCCAGAGGAACTGGAAGATTAGTGTGGCAATGCATCTGAAAATATTCTGTAAACCAGAGTGCTAGACAAATGCTAACCTATTACTGAATTCAGCACTTCATTCCAGCGGAGCTAGGAATTCCATATTTGGACCCACCTTTACTGGAGATTTCTGAAAAAGCTGCTTCCGGTCGCATGCCTTTTGGGCTCTGCGGGCAGCCCTTGCTGAATAAAACTTAATGACGGCATAAAAACCAGGATGGGCCACTGCAGCATTTGGGAAGACCCGGACTGAATATAGAAGGCCAAACTTGGAAAATGCTGTGAACAGAGAATGCTGCGGGGGTGGTCCCACCCCAAGTAAGTACATGAAATCTCACGCCCATAAAACAAAACCGCACATGCCCTCATATTCCCCAAACCCCTCTTCGCGAAGGATGCTATTCAAAACACTTTCCACTTAATCAATAGGTTTTCCTCTTAAAATCCTAAACTTTAAGTAGCACTGGAAGGTAAAACGTGCTGTCGGTGGAGAGATACCTCTCCGGGACTCTAAAAATCTTTTGGGGGTCGTTAGTTGTCAGTTGGGATCCCTTTTAGAATTAAGAGTCCTTCAGCAGAGGCTGAGGCAGGTAAGGGTCTGAGGCAGGGCTCCGGAACTCCCAGTCAGCGGGTGGGCGGCTTTCTCCATCCCTCCCTCCTTTCTGGCCCCGGCTCACATGCAAAGCCTCGGCCGTGGGTCCGGAGCTCAGTTCCCACACTAGCAAGGTTTTGTCACTCTCGATGGGAACCGCAAAAGGAACCAACTCCGCCATCCTCCCTCCACCGCACCTGCGCGGCTAACCGTCGCCCCAGCACTGCGCCTGCGCAAGGCACGCCCGCGCTTTTTTAAAAAGAGGCTCATGCGAGGGGCGGGGCCGGCGCTCGGATCGCTCCCTCGCCCCTCCTACCTAGGGCCGGCCTCTGAGTCTGTTCCCCTCCTCCAGCCACAGCCCCAAGATCCGAGTTCAGAGCTTCTGTTCAAAGCATGTTTAGGGTAGAGTCCCAAAATGGGCTGACAGGATGGAAGGGTAGGGACATGTTTACAGCAGCCAGCTTCATCTTCACTCTTGAAGGAGATTAGGGTACTAAGTATTAGCACTACCTACTGAGCTTGTGGGAAATAACCATGAAAGATGCAATCTTTTGACAAGAGGTTTTTTTAAGAGTTTGAAATTGCAAATAAAAGTATAACTCACTAAGCCATTAACAGTCTGGCATGAAATCCTTAAAAAGAATTCCCTGGTTGTCCTACGTCATTCTGGTGAATCGTGTATCTGTACTTGTGGAGGTCAGACGATGTGAGAGGTTGGAGATATGAGTGAGAAGGAAGACATTAATTTTGAAAAAAAAGAAAAAGTCAAAGAATAGGTCCAAATAGGGCACCAACATTGGAGCCGACGGTGTCTGAGAAGGGTAGGTGTCATAATCAGCTACGTGGTGGAGGAGCGTAATCAACTGGTGGGTTCATTTTACCCACTGCCCAGAAAGGATGATTTACTGAGACAGTGTTACTGAAATAGAGAAAGAGTTTCATAAGCACAGAACCAGCTAAATAGAAGACCGGAGTTTTATTATTACTCAACTTAGCCTCCCTGAAAATTTGGAAGCTGGGGTTTTTTATTATTTTTTATTTTATTTTATTTATTTTTTTGAGACGGCGTCTGGCTCTGTTGCCCAGGCTGGAGTGCAGTGGCACAATCCCGGCTCACTGCAACCTCTGCCTCCAGGGTTCAAGCGATTCCCCTGCCTCAGCCTCCCAAGTAGCTGGGTCTACAGGCTTGCACCACCACACAAAGCTAATGTTTTGTATTTTAGTAGAGCCGGGGTTTCACCATGTTGGCCAGGATGGTCTCGATCTCCTGACTTCGTGATCCATAAGCCTTGGCCTACCAAAGTGCCGGGATTACAGGCGTGAACACCGCCGGCCTGAAGCTGGTGGTTTTGTTTGTTTGTTTGTTTTTTTGAGACGGAGTCTCACTTCGTCCCCAGGCTGGAGTGCAGTGGCGTGATCTCGGCTCACTGCAAGCTGCGCATCCTGGGTTCACGCCATTCTCCTGCCTCAGCCTCCTGAGTAGCTGGGACTACAGGCGCCCACCGCCACGCCTGGCTAATTTTTTTGTGTGTTTTTAGTAGAGACGCGGTTTCACTGTGTTAGCCAGGATGGTCTCAATCTCATGACCTCGTGATCCGCCCGCCTCGGCCTCCCAAAGTGTTGGGGTTACAGGTGTGAGCCACCATGTCTGGCCGAAGCTGGTGTTTTTTAAAGGATAATTTGGCAGTCAGGGGGCCAGGGAATGGGAAATGCTGACTGGTTGGGTCAAGGATGAAATCAGAGAGTCAGAGCTTGTGTTCTTGTGGTGAGTGAATTCCTGGTTGGGGGCCACAAGCCCAGATGAGCAGGTTTGCCCATCTGAGTGGTGCCAGCTGGTCCGTCAGAATAAAGGGTCTGAAAAATACCTAGAATGCCAATTTTATGTTTTATAATAGTAATGTTGAAAGGAGTTAGTTAGCTTGCCTTAAAGAGAGTGGACACAAAGCAAGGGAAGTTCCCTGGAGAGATCCCAGCCCACAGGGTCAGTGCCTAATCCCCACATAACATAAAAAGCAGCCTGGGAAAAAATTCAAGCTACCAGCACCGATAAGGGAACTAGCATAGGTCATTGTGCCTGGAGACATGCCCACGGCTGCACAGATGGAAAAACCTCTGGCCCATTTGGATAAAAGCTTGCATAAACCTTCAGCTCACTCAGATAAAGGAACGAGGCCTGGCATAGAAATGCCTTTTCCTTTGTATAGTCAGCGGGCTCCCAGGATGAAGTTGCTTCTCCTTTTGTGGGCATGGGCATAGTGGGCTCCGCTGGGTTCCAGTGGGCACTCTGCTTTCCTTTTTGGACTGTCAGTCCAGCCTCTATGAATCATCACTTCAGCCCCTGATAGGTCTCGGGCCAAGCTAAGAAGCATCTAAGAATCATCATTTCAGCTCCTGACTGGTCCTGGGCCAAGGCTCCTGGCCAAGCTGAGTTCTCCAAGACAGCCAGCAGACGAAGCACATTGCTTCCCCTTTCCAATCCATAAATACCCCAGCCTCATAGGGGGCATCCATTCTGGCCCCCACTCTCTGCTAGCAGAGAGCTTTCTTCTTTCGCTTATTAAACTTTCGTTGTAACCCCACCTTTGTGTCCCTGCTCCTTAATCATCTTGGAGGTAGGACAAAGAACTCCGGGAGTTATCTCAGACAACTAGAGACTGTTATATCTTGGTGCATTGCTAAGACTACAACAATGTTTTGAATAGGAGCAACTGGGGAGGTTAGGAATCTTGTGGCCTCTGGCTACATAATTTCTGAGCCATAATTTCTAATCTTGTGGCTAATTTGTTTGTTTTACAAAGGAGATCTGATTCCCAAGCAGGGAGGTGGTTTGTTTCAGGAAAGGACTATTATCTTTGTTTCAAAGTTAAACAGTAAAAATTCATCCCATAGTTAGTGTGGCCTGTGCCCAGGAATGAGCAAGGGCAGCTTGGAGTTAGAAGCAAAATGGAATCAGGTCAGATTTGTCATAATTTTTATAAAGTCTGCTTCAGTAACACAAGAAGGAAAGCAAGCAGTTCCTACTACTGTTTATTTTAATTCTAGAATGTCAGAGCCAGAAGAGACCCTGCAGGACAAGTCTCTTGTGGTTTCTGAATAATGATCCTCAGACCCATGCTGTGATAAAGTTTTCACCCCTACTCTACAAAATGAGGACAATATGGAAAATATAGTCAGGTTTTTTATAATTTCATAAAATAAAATAGATTCCACTCCATTCTTTTACAAGTATGAACTCCCTATAATGTTGATACTAAAAATTGTTTTATGAAAAGATGCTAATAGAGGATAGTTGCTTTAATGCTCTTATTTGGACATTAAAATTAAAAATTAGAAATCTCAGCCGGGCCTGGTAGCTCACATCCATAATCCCAGCACTTTGGGAGGCCAAGGCAGGTGGATCATTTGAGGTCAGGAGTTCAAGACCAGCTTGGCCAACATGGTGAATACCCTGTCTCTCCTAAAAATACAAAATAGCTGGGCACGGTGGCTCATGCCTGTAATTCCAGCACTTTGGGAGGCTGAGGTGGGTGGATCACCTGAGGTCAAGAGTTCAAGACCAGCCTGGCCAACATGGTGAAACCCTGTCTCTACTAAAATACTAAAAGTACAAAAATTAGCCAGGTATGGTGGTGGGTGCCTGTAATCCCAGCTACTGGGGAGGTTGAGGCAGGATAATTGCTTGAACCCAGGAGGCGGAGGTTACAGTGAGTGGAGATCATACCACTGCACTCCAGCCTGGGTGACAGAGTGAGACTCCGTCTCAAAAACAAAAAAAAAATTGGCTGGGTGTGGTAGCACACACTTGTAGTCCCAGCTACTTGGGAGGCTGAGGCAGGAGAATTGCTCGAGCCCGGAAGTTGGAGGCTGCAGTGAGCCAAGATCCTGCCATTGCATTCCAGCCTGGGCTATGCAGTGAGACTCTGTCTCAAAAAAAAAAAAAAAAAATTAGAAATTTCAGGTTTAATTATTTTTCACATTTTATCACCTGTGAAATACAAAAGTCTGGGAACTACTGAATAGTCAAATCTCTCCTTTTATAGTAGAAACAGTTAAGGCTCAGTGGTAGAGAAATAAGTGGTCCAAGATAAAACCCCAGTTTGGTCAGACACTACTGATGGTGGCTATGTGTAGGACATTCCTTCAACTGTTCCTTTTCTGACTTTGCTTTTTCTTTAAGCATGTTCTACTCCACATCAGCACCCTCCAGGCAAACCAGATCCTGTCCAGAGAAGACTTTTTAATCGTCTAGATCCTATTCTCTCAAAGCACCCCAAAATTATTGGCGTCTGCCACTATTTCTCCATCCCATCACTACTTTCTCCACATCAATACCATACCCTTAGCCCCACCCATTGCCTACTTCTGAGCTTTCTCTTTTACTTCAAAAATTGTTCTTTGGAGGAATTACTTGGATGCTGATACTGTTTCAAAGCAATAATTATGAATTTTATTATACATTTAATAATCTATTGTAATGTTTGTGGATATTTCTGCTTCTCCACCTAGATTATGAACACCTAAAGAGCGACAGTTGTGTTTTGTCTTCCTTCTAGTACCTAGTACACTCCCACTGTCTCAGGTACTCAAATAGACGTAGAATAATGAATAAATGGACGCATTCTTTGCAGAGTGAGTGCTTCAATAAATATAGAGACTTTTTTTATTGTGGTCCTCAGTTTACAAATGACAGAGAGGAACCAGGGGACTGGGTCCAGATGGGAGTAAGGAGGAAGCCAAGAAAATGATTTATTCTTGGGGCTCTGGTCAGTTTTAGTTGTAAATGGGAAGGGAAGAAAATAACATGAAGTTGAGGCATAGGAAGAAGAAATGAAGAATTCCTGACTAAGGACAGGAGTCTTGGAATGACTCCATGGTGCACCCACACCCTGTTTCATCCCAGTTGGCATCCTGTCAGCCAGTAGGAGAGTGGCCGGCCTGAACAGTGCAACCTCCATTCTACCCTGTGGAGAAAAAAGACATGGTTCTTGCCTCACACTCAGTAACTCCTCCACACACATGACCCAGTTCTTGGTGAGTCTCACATGTGGAGCAATGCCCAGAATCCCCTTCATTGCTATCCTTCTGGTCTGTCCTCCACTGTCCCCTCTGACGAATCCTGTAAAACTCTCATCTCTGGTGTTTGCCTGCTTCCCTGGATCAACATTTCCACATTTTAAAATCCTCGTCTCTCCCTGAAGGGCTGAGTACTATTTTACAGGGCTGAGAGAGTTACTTATTACACACACACACACACACACACACACACACACACACACACACACACAAAGTCCCAGGTGCAACCATTGCTTCTTCCTCCAGAAAGGACTGGCATAATCATCGCTATCAATTCTTTTCTGTGGTGTTTTGAGTATGCAAGGGATTTGACTCCTTCCACAGTCGCCTACAGAGGCGGCCATTTGTGTTACTTACATACCTAGTTTGAAGCTCAGAAAAGGTGACTATCTGAATGTCCACCGTTGGTGGGCTCACAGCTTTGTGGGTGTCTGCCTAGCTGATGAGCACCACATTTTTTTTGTTGTTGTTGTCGTTTTTCGGTTTTTTTGAGATAGATTCCTGCTCTGTCGCCCAGGCTGGAGTACAGTGGCGTGATCTCGGCTCACTGCAACCTCTGGCTCCCGGGTTCAAGCGATTCTCCTACCTCAGCCTCCCAAGTAGTTTGTCTTAAGGAGCGTGGACACAAAGCAAGGGAAGGGTCCCCAGAGAGATCCTGGCCCACAGGGTGAGTGCCTCATCCCCACATAACATAAAAAGCAGCCTGGGACAGGCGCCCACCACCACGCCCGGCTAAATTTTGTATTTTTTAGTAGAGACAAGGTTTCACCATATTGGCCAGGCTGATCTCGAACTCTTAACTTTGTGATCCACCCACCTCAGCCTCCCAAAGTGCTAGGATTACAGGAGTGAGCCACTGCGCCTGGCCACCACATTTTTTTTTTTTTTTTTTTTTTAAACAAGAATCTCACTCTGCCGCCCAGGCTGGAGTGCAGTGGTGTGATCTTGGCTCACTGCAGCCTCAACCTCTCAGGTTCAAGCGATTCTTCTGCCTCAGCCTCCCGAGTAGCTGGGACTACAGGTACACGCCACCATGACCAGCTAACTTTTTGTATTTTTAATAGAGACGGGGTTTCACCGTGTTGGCCAGGCTGGTCTTAAACTCCTGACCTCAAGTAATCCACCCGCCTCAGATTCCCAAAGTGTTGAGATTACAGGCGTCAGCCACCACGCCCGGTCAGCATTTTTAAATTAAAAAAAAAAAAAAAAAAAGGTCAATTATGGCCACAGGGCCCTGCAGCAGCCGTAATTGTATTGCTTAACTCCTCCCATCCCTACAGTTGATTGGACCAAGGGGGCACACGTGGTGCAAGTGGAACCAATCAGATTCTCTAGCCCAGGAAATTGGACTGGGGCTGAGCCTAGCCAGTCCCTATGGTTGCTTAGGACTTTAGCCCATTAACTTTGCAACACCCTTTGTCCTTTAGACTGTGGAGCAGAGAAAGCCTGCAGAGAGAGTTGTGAAGCAAATGCACCAAGAGAAGCTGAAACCTGCCATGGAAAGCTTGCTGACAATTTCCAGCCCTGGTTCCATGGTCTTTCTGGGGCCCAGCTGCAGCCCTTGAGTGGGCTCAGTGAGACATCTGGTCCTCTCAGAATAAATTTTCCCCAGCTAGCTCAAGTTGTTTTCTGTTACCGCAACCTGAAGAGTTTTGTTTAATACAATATCATGGAAGAACCAGATCCCAGGTCTTCTAACTCAGAGTTCCAAGCCCATCGCTATCCCACATCTTTCTAGACACTGCAAGGGCGTGCCGGTGAGTCCTTGTCTATCGTCCTTTTCTCTGTCACACCCTCCTTCGTGGGGCTCTGCCCGCTGAGTCCCATGGTGTCCTCCTCACCAGTTGTTCATCCCCCGTGCTCCGGACACAATCCTTTTTGCACAGTGGATGCCTGCGAGAAGGTTGGGATTGAGCAGATCTGAAAGGAAGGAAGAGAAAACCTGTGAGGGCACAGAAGACAGTCCCAAAGATGGAGGCAGACACCAGCCCTCCCTGGACAGGCTTGTGCCACCTCAAGGTTTCCAGTTGAGGCAAAGGCTGTCTCCCAGGGGCCCATTTAGACATCCCTACAATGGCTGCTAGAGGTTAGAGGTGAAAGGGGGTGTGGGCAGAAGGGGCAAGAGGCCTGAGATTTGGGCCTGTTCACTACTATTCTTCCTAACCAGAGTAGATGGTGGTTCACTCAAAGTTTGTGGGAGGTTTCTAGGGAGAGGAAATGCCAAAACACCACAGAGGTATGTCCCGCCTAGTGAGCAGGGGTCTTCAGGTGAGGAGCCCAGGGACATCAGTCAGCGTGCGAAGGCAGCGATGAGTGACAGAGACAGGGGCCCTGTCGAGCCTCCTGGATCGGCTCTGAGCTAGGGAGTTTGCACTTGGCCTTTGGTCAGATCGTTAGCTAAAGATGGTACTCCGGAATGGTTAAGAGCCTGTGAGGCCACTGGTCAGGCATTCAATGCTGGTTCTCTTTTTGAGCCTCACTTTGCTGTTGTGTAAAGTGGAGATCATAAATGGTTTCTACTGCATGAAAATTGGATGAAATAAGCTAAGTATGTAAAGTGCTTAGCGTATAATATTCTCTCAATAAACACTGGCTGCTGCAACTGTTCTACTACTACCAGCTGTATACAGAGCCTTCCTGCATCCTACTCAGGGACTCTATAAAATCTCCTAACTGGATGGGCATTAGGGACACTACTCCAGCCCTCTGCTCAGTAAAGGGATTCCCTGATTTTTTGAACCATATCTGTGGGGCCATTTCCAGGCTGTGGGTGAAAAGAGAAGTCTGTGAACAGAGCCTGGCTTCCACTCTCATCTCTCCCACCCTGGGGCCCTGGCCAGACCTTGACAGTCCACGTGGCAAAGGTTTTCTGAGTGACTCTTATAATCGTTGCACCAGTAGTGGCCATTGATCTGGAAGAGGCCATAGTCAAAGCTTCCATCTGCGTTTTCATTTATCTTTGATATGTTGAACTTGCTTTCCACAAAAGCCAGGCACAGCCCTTACAGTAGGGAGAAGGTCAGGATTTAGAGGGGACCAAGCTGAGTGAGAAGGGAGATGGAGGAGAAAGGGAGGCAAAAGGAATAAGGCCTGGGAGGCAAGATAGGACTACAGGGCTGGAAACCTCCATTGACTTGCCCTCTCATCCTTTGGTCCATCCGCCCACTGGTAAGTACAACCATTCATCTGTCCATCTATTCATGTGTCTTGCACTTACTGAGCACCTACTGTGTGCTAGGAACTGTGCAAAGCCCAGTGAGGGACATTTCAGTTGGGTCAAACACAGATGCTGCCTTCAAGGGGCCTATATTAAAAGCATAAAAATATGTACCTAAGGCTGGGCACAGTGGCTCACGCCTGTAATCCCAGCACTTTGGGGGGCTGAGGTGGGTGGATCACGAAGTCAGGAGATCGAGACCGTCCTGGCTAACATGGTGACACCCCGTCTCTATTAAAAATACAAAAAATTAGCTGAGTATGGTGGTGGGCGCCTGTAGTCCCAGCTGATAGGGAGGCTAAGGCAGGAGAACGGCGTGAACCCAGGAGGCGGAGCTTGCAGTGAGCCGAGATTGTGCCCCTGCACTCCAGCCTGGGCGACAGAGCGAGACTCCATCTCAAAAAAAAAAAAAAAAGTACCTAAAAAACCCACAAAGCAAGATAAAAGGACACGTGTTGCAAGATAGGTGCACACAAATCCTAGGGAAAAGGGAGATATCCCTTCCATGCAGGAGGATAAAGCCTTTGTACGAGCTGTCCCCTCTGCCTGGAGTGTTCTTTCCCCAGACATTTGGGTGACCAGGTCCTTCATTTAATTCGGTGCTGCTCAATGTCACCTCCTCAGAGAGGCCTTCCCTGACTTCCCCATCTAAACAGTGTCGCCATCGCTCCCCCTGCTTTATTCTTCTTGATAGCATTGATCACCACCAGGCAGTACTTTATGAGTGTGTTTGTTGCTGCTCTCTTCCCCTAGGATGTAAACACTACAAGGGAAGGGAATTTGTTTATCTCTACATCCCCAGCGTCTAAAACAGTTCTTCGTACGTAGTAAGTGCTCGGATAATAACTTGGATGAATATGACGTGTTGGAAAAGGCTTTTTGAAGGGGGCTGCATTTTGAACTTGGCTTTGAAAGATGAACAGGAGAGAAAGAAGCTGGCCATGTAGGACACGACTAGGAGAGAAGGAGAAATGACAGGGGAGGGGCCGATGGCACTCACAGTCACTCAGGGAGTAACCCTCAAACCCATCCAAGTCCTCCAGCTGCAGCACCTGGGCCAAGTCACAGCGACTGATGAGGCTGGCCTGATTTAGGGCAAGAAAGCTGCTGACCAAGTAGATGAGTAGCACCTTTGTCATCCTTGGAGGGGAGGAGGTGCAGCTGAGGGCTGACGATTCTTAGGGTCTTGCAGACTTTCTGCTGATCTTCTCTGAGAGCCTGGGGAATCTGGAGAGGGCAGCCAGATTTCCTTACTCACTCACTCCTCCAACCTGGCTGTTTCCTATCTCTTTTCTCTCATTTACTATTTTATAGATTTTTTTTATCATGGAAAATTAAACAGTTACAAAAGGAGAGAGAATAGTATCATGAACCTCCATATACCAACTTCTGAGCTTCAACATTAAAAAACCAAGCCCATCTTTCTTTGTTGTTGTTTGTTTTTTAGTTTTTTATTTTTTAGAGATAGGGGTCTCACTATGTTGACCAGGCTGGTCTTGAACTCCTGGCCTCAAGTGATCCTCCCATCTCAGCCTCCCAAAGTGCTGGGATTACAGGTGTGAGCCACCACACCTGGCCAATCTCATTTCATCCAATAGGTCCTCTTATATGGGCACCAGCTATGGGTAGTATTTGGGTATTGGGATGGTGAGTGAGGTTGGCAAAGGAGATTACTGAAGACTATCTTCACCGCATATGTGTGTGTGTATCTGAGCATGTGCTTTTAGAAGGAGGGCCAGGATACTGGGTGCTCATCTCCCCACAACCCCACTCCCTAAGACACATGACACATGATTTTTCCCAGGGGCCATACCCTGCCTGGTACAATTCTTGGTGGGCTGGCTATAGACATAACCTTCACTTTCACATTGTATGTGTGTTGGGGGTGGGGGAACAGCAAGGGCCCTAGATTCACACTGCCTGCTTTCAAATCTTGGGCTGTTACGTGATTTTGGGCAACATACTCAACCTTTCTGGGCCTCATTTGTAAAATGAAGATATGCTAATACCTACCTAAAAGGGTTGTTTTGATGATTAAATGAAATAATGCCCAGATCTTGGTTCACATTCCACACAAAAGGGAACTGGGACTCCAGGAAATATGGCTGATTCCCAGGCTGGAGCAGGAAAGGGTTATGAGATGTCTGGATTATCTTGCTGTACCAGAAATTTAAAAAGTGCTAAAAATATGGATTGGGGTATGTCAAATTGACACAAGAGTTAGCTCAAAGAGCCACCGACTGGCCAGATCTGGAACGATATTTTTTGGTAACAGCATTATTGAGATATAATTCACGTATCATACAATTAATTCTGCTAAAGTGTACAATTCAGTGGTTTTCAGTATATTTGCAGAGTTGTACAACTACTATTTCACTTTGATTTTAGAATATTTTCATCAATCCAAACAAAACCCTGTACCCATTTAGCAGTCACTGCCCATCCCCCTCCTCCCAACCCCTGGCAACCACTAATCTACTCTCTGTCTCTATGGATTTGCCTCTTCTGGACATTTCACATACATGGAGTTACATAAAATATGGCATTTTGTATCTGGCTTCTTTCACTTAGCATAATGTTTTCAAGGTTCATTCAGGTTGGAGCACATAATGATACTTCATTCCTTTCTATGGTTGAATAATATTCCATTGTATGAATAGACCCTACTTTGTCTATCCATTCATTAGTTGATGGACATTTGGGTTGTTTCTGTTTTTGGCCATCATGAATAATGCTGCTATGAACATTCACATACTAGTTTTTGTGTGGATATATGTTTTTATTTCTTTGGAGTAGAGTTGCTGGGTCATGGGGTAACCCTAGGCTTAAAAGCTTAAGACCTACCAGATTTCCAAAATGGCTGCACCATTTTGCATCCCCATCAGCAGTGTATGAAGGTTCCAATTTCTCTACATCCTCACCAACACTTATCATCTGTCTACAAAAGGTTTCCTCATGGATATGAACTGGTATCAGCCTGTTGTTGTAATTTCCGTTTCCCAGATCGCTACGGATGTTGATCATCTTTTTTTTTTAGATGGAGTCTTGCTCAGTCACCCAGGCTGGAGTGTGGTGGCGCGATCTCGGCTCACTGCAAGTTCCGCCTCCCAGGTTCAGGCCATTCTCCTGCCTCAGTCTCCCGAGTAGCTGGGACTAAGGCGCCCGCCACCATGCCCTGCTAATTTTTTTGTATTTTGAGTAGAGACGGGGTTTCACCGTGTTAGCCAGGATGGTCTCGATCTCCTGACCTTGTGATCTGCCTGTCTCAGCTTCCCAAAGTGCTGGGATTACAGGCGTGAGCCACCACGCCCAGCCGATCATCTTTTTATGTGCTTATCGGCCATTGTATATCTTTGGGAAAATGTCTGTTCAGAACCTCTGCCCAGTTTCAAATTGAGTTGTCTTTTTATTACTGAGTGAGAAGAGTTCTTTATATATTCAGGACACTAGACCAACATCAGATAGATGGCAGATATTTTTTCCCATTCTGGGGATTGCCTTTCGCTTTCTTGGTGGTATTCTTTGAAGCCCCAAAGTTTTTAATTTTGAAGATGTGCAATGTATCTATTTTTCCTTTCGTTGCATGTGCTTTTGGTGTCATATCTAAGAAATCATTGCATAATGGTTTCCAAGGTAATCTGGGACAATTAGACCATCAAAATAAATGACAGTAACAGATTATACATTAAATGCAATAGGAATCCATGAGCCCATAATAATAATAAATTGACAAAAAGATACATAGTGTGGAGCTGAAGCAGAGACCCTCTTCCTGACAATAAAAAGCCAACCGATAAATGTGGAGGAAGTCATGGAGTTGAAAAATAATCACCATTTTGCAACCATCATAGATTGGTTTGAGAAAGAATCATCATTGCATGCTAAATCTGCAGTTGTGGGAAAACTGCTGAATAACTGGATATATTATCCATGATCTTATAGGGTCTCCCCACAGATTGCTTATTAGTTGCACAGAAAGAAAAAACAAAACAGATACAGTGGAGGATAACCAGACAGTATTTTGAACTTGCAATCAAAATGAACATCTCCAGTGAGGGACAGAGGAACATTGTGTGACTCCCAAGGAGGAAACATCACTTATGCAGTATTCTGTCCAGGGATGCATAGCCTGTGTCTGATCCTGAGGAAACATCGCAGCCAAACTCGCTGAAAATCTGTAAGATAACTGGCCCGTATTCTTCAAAATGGCCAATGCCATGGAAACTGAAAGACTGGCCAGGCATGGTGGCTCAAGCCTGTAATCCAAGCACTTCAGGGGGCTGAGGTGAGAGGATTGCTTAGGCCAGGAGTTTGAGACCAACCTGGGAAACAGCAAGACCTCATCTCTACACTACAAAGAAGCAATACTTCCAATAAATCTGAAAACCTGGGACTATTTCTGTCACTGGTTTGCTGTGTTTTTCCCCTTAAACTAGGTTTATGTTGGTGAGGGGGCAGAAGCCTGAGTTCTTCCATCCGCCACCTTCCAGTGTCAGGCGGCTTCTGCTTGGACAAGATGGCTATCTTGGTGGGCTTGTTTCTTCTCCGGTCTTGTTGTAGGAGGCAGAAAGAAATTACTTAGGTAGACAGGGTAAAGTGAATCCCCAGCAGAAAACTTTCCTTTTAACAAAAAGCAGCTCAAAGATAGCTCCCTTTCTAACCTCACACAGCTCAAGGAAACAACTTTTCTTCTAACAACAAGCAGCCTGAAAAAGCAAACAGTAAAACAGATAAGACAGCTCAGGTACAGAAGGATCGGGGAAGTCTCCTGGGTAATCACCAAACTTCACACTTATACAATGGGCACCAGTAAAATAGTGGGCCTTACTAACCACATTCCTTTCTCTTTAGGTGCGCTAAGATAGGGAAGCTAAAAGCAGAATCGAGGGGTATGCCTACAGCTGCAAGATGTATGGGAACAGACACAGAAACTCTTCCTCCCAGATAAGCAAGACAAAGAGACACAGACTAAAAGTTGGCCTATGTGGTCGGGAATGGGGTGAGAGCCTATTAAAAACTCTGCTCTATACAGATAGCACACCTGGTCCCAACTGAACCATCGGGCCCTAGGAGGATAAGACATCCCCTCCTCACAAACACCTCCTCACTAACACCTCCTCACTAGCCCATTTAGAAAACCCTGACATTTCCACTACCACCTGGCAACCTGCTCGGGACCTCTTTCTATGACAGCTGTTCTTTCCTTTTGCCTATTAAACTCCTGCTCCAAACTCACTCTGTGTGCGTGTGTGTCTGTGTCCTTAAACGCGAGACCATGAACCTTGGTATTTACCCCAGACAACAAGGCTGCTTCTGTCTCTTGTTCTGAGACTCATTCCACACTAGCCTGAGCTTGGGGCCATTCTTTTGCTTCTCCCACCTTCCTACCCCCAGAGCTGACAGATTTAGTGAATAAAATTTACAAGATGCCTTGTTAAATTAGAATTTCAGGCAAACAACAACCTACTCCACACTGACTCAGGAGGGACCCTCAGAGATAGATGTCACTGAGCCTTGGGAAGCAGGAAGCTCCATCCCTGCCCATTAAGCCCCCTCTCAGGGTCTCCTCAAGGAAGACAGTGGTTCCAGAAGGTATGTTCCCACCCCTTCTACAGCTTACCTCTCGCCCATCCCTCTCTGACTCCAGGTTCCAGCTGGCCCAGGGATATCTGGGAGGATCTGTAGAAAAAGGCCGTCTACAGTAGGAGCCTCTTCTTCCTCACCACGTATGTTTCAGCCCTGCCCAACTAACAGCTCTCCATGTTCTAAAGAACGAGGGAGTGCTGGGCCATCCCAACCTTCTGGAACTCCAGTTCTGTGATGTCATCCATCTCCTGGAAATACACTGGTTTTAACCAGGCAAATTGGCCAAGCGTCAGGCAGAATTAGCAGCTGGGCCTGGGAGGACAGGTGACATCTGTGAGGAAAATGGCCAGGTGGGACAGGGTGGAGAGCACTGGCTGTTTCGTTCCTTTTTGGGAGCAGCACCACCTTTGGGGGAGCTCCTTCCCTCATGGAGTTTTAGTGGGGACTGCCAGTCCTAGGGCCCTGCCCCCCAACATCCCCCAATAAGCGTAGGAATGCTTGTGTGCCAGTCACTTTATTTGTAAACGGAAGCGGTGGACCTGCTCAGCTTCCAATAGAAAGCCCGTGTGTGCAGGGCCAGAGGACACAGCCCTCTAAGGCACTAAGCCTCCATAAAGAGGCAGTGGAATCTGGACGGGATTCCAGCCCTAGGGTACACCCTTTCTGGGACCCAAACACACCCTTCCCGTTCCTTCAATTCTGAGACTCAATAAATGTCCCTACTTGCAGAACAAGTTTGAGTTGGGTTTCTGTCACTTGCAGCCAAAAGAGCCAGTCACAGTTGGCATCAGGTCAACCATCTGTGAAATGGTGACCTGACACCCTGTCCCCTCCCTTTGAAGGCCACAACATCCCAACACCATTAGTCACCGATGAAGTCCAGGAGAAATTTCTACCAACTGTAGCAAAAAAGAGGCAAGGAAGAAAACATTTTGTTACTGACGGTGCACTCTTCTCTCTGAAACAGAGAGGCAGGATCTGACAGAAAAAAAGGACAAGTGGCAGCCGGGCGCGGTGGCTCACAACTGTAATCCCAGCACTTTGGGAGGCCGAGACGGGCGGATCACGAGGTCAGGAGATCGAGACCATCCTGGCTAACACGGTGAAACCCCGTCTCTACTAAAAACACAAAAACTAGCCGGGCGAGGTGGCGGGCGCCTGTAGTCCCAGCTACTCCGGAGGCTGAGGCAGGAGAATGGCGTAAACCCGGGAGGTGGAGCTTGCAGTGAGCTGAGATCTGGCCACTGCACTCCAGTCCGGGCGACAGAACGAGACTCCGCCTCAAAAAAAAAAAAAAAATACAAAAAATTAGCTGGGCGTGGTGGTGGTCGCCTGTAGTCCCAGCTATGCAGGAGGCTGAGGTGGGAGAATGGCGTGAACCCAGGAGGCAGAGCTTGCAGTGAGCAGAGATTGCGCCACTGCACTCCAGCCTGGGCAACAGAACAAGACTCCGTCTCAAAAAAAAAAAAAAAAAAAGAATAAAAGGACAAGGGGCTTCTAAGTGGTCAGTGTTGGCCCATGCCCCTCCAGACTTCTCTTCCCAGCAGGGCAGTAGTGCATGGCACCCTGGAGTAGGAGGCCTGCAGGGGCAGAGGGGGGAGGCTGAACATGCTGGGGGCACCACTGTATGAGAAACCATTTGTGGCCAAAAATCTACATGGGCCTCAGATGACCTGAATGAATTCGTCTCTGTAGAGTGAGAGTCCTGGGCAGGAGGAAAGGTTTCCATAGCCCAGGACCACATACTTGGAAATTTGGTCTCTGAAAATTAAGATCTGAGAGAGGATGGTCTTTGCGGCATTCAAAGGGGGTCCAGAGGGACCCTCCACCTCCAGCCCCCTAGCTGTGGCAAACATGAACCCTGAGTAGATTCCCACCCATTCAAACAACTGGAAAACCCAGGCTGGGGCCCATGAGTCAAGTCAGCTCAGGGCAAGAGGACAGATGGACAGCATAGGTCATCTGTCTCAATATTTGCAAGTTACAAATTAAACTAACTGTTAAAGTAAAAATCACTATCAGATATTTGCTTTCAGTCTCCTCCTCTTTTGAATGTCAATATGTAGTTGATATGAGCAATGCAAGGAGGCATATTATTGGTGCCAGACGATTAATACAACATTTGAAGAGTAGTTGTACCCTACTGCCTGATAGCACTACAGTAAGATTTAGCAAGGGCAGGAAACAGTTTCCCTCTGAGGACCCAGGCAAGGGCTCAGATATGCTTTATGACTTACATAAAACTTAGGAAAACCCAGGCTTACTCCAACACAAATGAAAAAGGAGGTCATAACTAACATCACACCACAGATGGTGCGTAAGTAGTCAACTTCTCAAAGTTATTCTGAAATTATTCAAATCTTTAAAGCTTACAAGTTTAAGAAAAATGCCAGCTTAAATCCCATCTACTCTGGCTGAGCGCAGTGGCTCACACCTGTAATCCCAGCATTTTGGGAGGCCAACGCAGGCGGATCACCTGAGGTCAGGAGTTCAAGACCAGCCTGGTCAACATGGTGAAACTCTGTCTCTACTAAAAACACAAAAATTAGCTGAGTGTGGCTGCCAGCGCCTGTAATCCCAGCTACTCAGGAAGCTGAGACATGAGAATCGCTTGAACCCAAGCGGCAGAGGTTGCAATGAGTCAAGACTGCACCCCTGCACTCCAGCCAGGGCAACAAGAGCAAGACTCCATCTTAAATAAATAAATAAATAGGGCTGGGCGCGGTGGCTCAAGCCTGTAATCCCAGCACTTTGGGAGGCCGAGACGGGTGGATCACGAGGTCAGGAGATCGAGACCATCCTGGCTAACACGGTGAAACCCCGTCTCTACTAAAAAAAACTACAAAAAACTAGCCGGGCGAGGTGGCGGCGCCTGTAGTCCCAGCTACCTGGGAGGCTGAGGCAGGAGAATGGCGTAAACCCGGGAGGCGGAGCTTGCAGTGAGCTGAGATCCGGCCACAGCACTCCTGCTTGGGTGACAGAGCGAGACTCCGTCTCAAAAAAAAAAAAATAAAAATAAATAAATAAATAAATATAAATCCCATCTACTCCAAGACTTCTCTGAAATGATGTCTATGAACTCAACATTAACATATACACTTCAAAGGCAATAGTTTATTTGATTTGCACCTTCTCCTTGGTTTCAATATCACCACCATAGGATACACAGCATAGTACAGTTACTAAAACAAGCATCTAAATAAGGGGGTGGGGGAGGGAAGAGAAGAGTGCAGAGCAGAGGAAAAAGTTATCACTTTTTCAGAAGAAATTCCCATTCCTAACTCCTAAATCTTGAGATTTCTATACCAAAGAAATACCATCGTGAAAGAAAAAAGAAAAAAAAAAAAGAAGACAACTCTAGATCCCTCTCCCTTTATTGACTTGAAATACTAGCTGAGATTCAACATTACCCCCAAAGATATTCATAAGAGGAGCACTGGCTCAAGTGAGTGATATCTCAGTTCCCATCCTGGCTCCACCTCCTGTAGGTTACTTAACTATTTCGTTCTTTAAGTTTCCTCATCTACAAGTAACAGAGCCTTTCCCACAAGGATGCCATCATGACGAAATAAAATACTTTCAATTACTTGGCCATGTACCGGGTGCAACCACCCAGTATTATTTGCACCGTTATTACACTGGAAACAAAAAGCTAACATAGAAGGAATAAATTTCCATGGCTTTTTAATGCATAGGAAAAATGCACCTAGTTGGCAATTAGCTACAATTGCCATAAACCATCACCTAAGTTTAGTACTTTACTCTTTTCCCTGTTATGTCTAGACTTACTTTTAATATTTCATATTGTTGTTTATAATAAAAAGAAAACTGAACACCAAAAACTCAGTTAAATTATTAAATATCCATACAATGAAATACTGTGCAACCATAAGTGTTGCAGAGCTATATTTACTAACATGGAAAAGTGCTTGCTTCATTATTAAAGGAAAAAAGTTATAAAACAAAACACAGTATCATCTCAATTTTGCTTTAAAAAGTCATTGGTAAGATTCTTGTCTTTTGTTTCTTGGCTTACGTAAAGTCTCCACCACAAACATGTATTAACTTGTACAATAAAATGGAGAGAAACAAAAAGAAAATAATGGAAATGCTTAAAGAGCCAAAAATTCCAAGTAAAACAAAATCACAGTAACATTCTTTTTTTTTGAGATGGAGTCTTGCTCTGTCGCCCAGGCTGGAGTGCAGTGGCAGAATCTCAGCTTACTGCCAAGCTCCACCTCCTGGCTTCACACCGTTCTCCTGCCTCGGCCTCCCGAGTAGCTGGAACTACAGGTGCCCGCCACCATGCCCGGCTAATTTTTTGTATTTTTCGTACAGACAGGGTTTCACCATGTTAGCCAGGATGGTCTCGATCTCCTGATCTCCTGATCTGCCCAAAAGTGCTTGGATTATAGGTATGAGCCACCACACCCAGCCCATAGTAACATTCTTAAATTTAATATACAGAGCAAAACAATGATTCCTATCCCACCTGACCCCTACAAAATCCAAAAAGCTTCAGTCTTCAACAATGTAAAGCAGGAAAAGACTGTCAAATTTAAGCAGTTCTTAGAGAAGCAAGCTCAGGGCTAAAGGAAAAAAAAATACACACACAAAAAAAAAACATAAAAAAGGAAGCAGTTCTACACAAACAGCACAACAGCCTATTTGATAAATCACCTTTCTCCAAAGAATACAAAGCATTAAAGCTATAATTAACTGATTAATCCTCATAACGACCTGGGCAGTAGAATTAGGGCTGAGATTGTAATTTCTAATTTACCAGTGGGGATAAAGTCAGACTGTACATTCAGAATAAAAATTCAAGCCCCAAATATCCCAATTTTTAGTTCATTCAGTTAGTAAACTATAATCTGACAAATACAGATGGAGCTGCTACACCTGCTGTCACTCACACAAATTGAGATTCTGCAGTAAGCTTGTACAGATAAAAGAAAAGGCTACCTATTCAAGGTCATTTAGCCATAAAAGGTTGGGCTAGATAATCAATAGTTTCTCTCACTTTCAAGGAAGTATTTTAGGGTCTGGAAGATGTTAAATGCACTCAGTAAGCAAACGCATTTCAGAAAAACTTCCCAGATGGAGACTCACAATGTACTGCATCATACTGAATACGCAAATGTTTACCTTTACCAAACTTATTTAACTAGCACCTTTTCCCATTACATCTATTAATATCATGCAAAACATCATTGTGAGAAATACAAGTTGGGATAAAGTTCAAATATGTGACCTCTAGGATCCCTTCCTATGTTAATTCTATTATTCTAAATTGCACTATCGGTCCAAGGACAAACTTCTACCTAACACAAGTGGCACTTGTGAACCAAAAACATTCTTCTAGGATAGAGTTTCTCAACCTCAGCACTACTGACATCTCACGACGAGTAATCTATTACGGGGGCTATCCCGGCAGTAGCATGTTTAGCAACATCTCTGGTTTCCACCGGCTAGATGCTAGTAGTACCCTCCTGAAAATTATGACAATTAAAAATGTCTCCAGACATGTCAAATACGGGAGTTGGGGGGTTCAACATCACACCTCCCAATAGAGAACCATATCCTAAAGATAAAGGTTATACACACACATCTATATACTCTTTCAAAAGCAAAACGTATCCAGCTGCTTCAAATACTGTAAGTCAGAACTAACTCCACACCCACAAATGAAAACCTCATTTATTCCCGGGAAATTCCCAGGACAAGACTCCAGATACACAAGAATAACCTGGAAGCGCCCACCTTGCAAAAATATTAAGCTGCAGAGAACAAAAGGGAAGGGACAGGTCATCTGGGTGGCCAACAAGACAAGTGTTACAACCGCACTTGCACTGAAAACAAAAGCAAAAATCAGACGGAGAAGAAAAGTGTGCCCATAATGTGGCTTCTACTAACCTGCTCCTTCACCATTACCTCATTACTCTACACAAAGGAAGGAAAGAAACAGGAGGAAGGATGATTAGGGAAGTGTCCATGAAGTTGCCGCAATTTTAGCTGAGACTTGAAAATTAGCTAAAACATCATTATGTAAAAGGCTAGGACAAGAGAATGGTAATGTGGCATTCTAGGGAAAGGAAATGGCATAAGAAAAGGCAAGGCTGTGTGGGAAAAGGCAACATTCTGAAGGTTAAAAGAACAATTTGGGCCAGGCACAGTGGCTCATGCCTGTAATCCCAGGACTTTGGGAGGCCGAGGCAGGTAGATCACCTGAGATCAGGAGACCAGCCTGGCCAACATGGCGAAACCCTGTCTCTACTAAAATTACCAAAAATTAGCCGAGTGTGGTGGTGGGTGCCTGTACTCCCAGCTATTTGGAAGGCTGAGGCAGGAGAATTGCTTGAACCCAGGAGGCGGAGGTTGCAGTGAGCCGAGATCGCGCCACTGCACTCCAGCCTGGGTAACAAGAGTGAGACTCAATCTGAAAAAATAAAAATTAAAAAATTAACAATTTGCTTAAAATATAAAGCATATTTTAATAGAGGAAGCAGTAGAAAGAAGGTGGAAAGGCAGTTTGAAGCCAGATCCTTAATGGACAGCCTTAAATAGCCTTAATTCAGACTTAAAGACAGTGGAGGGGCCAGGTGCAGTGGCTCACACCTGCAATCCCAGCACTTTGGAAGGTCGAGGCAGGTGGATCCCCTGAGGTCAGGAGGTCGAAACCAGATTGGCTAACATGGTGAAATCCTGTCCCTACTAAAAATACAAAAAAATTAACTGGGTGTGGTGCTGGGCACCTGTAATCCCAGCTGCTTGGGAGGCTGTGGTAGGAGAATCGCTTGAACCCAGGAGGCGGAGGGTGCAGTAAGCCAAGATCGTGCCATGGCACTCCAGCCTGGGTGACAAAAGTGAGACTCCATCTCAAAAAAATAAACAAACAATAAAAATAAAAATAAAATAAATTAGCCGGGCATGGTGGCAGGTGCCTGTAGTCCCAGCTACTAGTGAGGCTGAGGCACGAGAACCACCTGGACCCGGGGCGGGGCGGGGAGTGGGGGGAGGCTGCAATGAGCTGAAATTGAACCTCTGCATTTCAGCCAGGGTGACAGAGAGGCTCTGTCTCAAAAACAAACAAACAAACAAACAAAAAAGGACAGCTGAGGCCAGGTGCAGTGGCTCAGGCATGTAATCCCAGCACTCTGGGAGGCCAAGTCAAGAAGATTGCTTGAGGCCAGGAGTTTGAGACGAGCCTGGTCAACATAGCAAGATCGAGTCTCTGAAAAATAAAAATTACATATATACACACACATATACATATATATGTGTGTGTGTGTATATATATAAAATAATGACAGCAGAATATCATTAAATATTTTTTAAATGGGAGTGAAACATCAGACTGTGCTTTAGAGAGACCAGTTGGGTAGGATGGATTGAAAGTAAGTAAAAAGGCATCTACAGACGGTAAAGACCAATAAAGAAGCTACCACAATAATCCAGATAAGATGCAATGAGGACTTCAACCAGAATATAATAGTCAAAGTCTCTACCAAAGCTTAAATCCAGAAATGTGAAGGGGCCAAAGTCTAACAAAAAGGCCAAATACATGACAAACAAAAATGTGATGGCTTATAAAGAATGGAAAGAAACCTCTCTTTTCCTTCATAACTTCATCTCCTTTGTGATGAAATCCTTCGTTTTTCACTTTTTTTTTGTTTGTTTTTTTTGAGACGGAGTCTCGCTCTGTCGCCCAGGCTGGAGTGCAGTGGCCAGATCTCAGCTCACTGCAAGCTCCGCCTCCTGGGTTCATGCCATTCTCCTGCCTCAGCCTCCCGAGTAGCTGGGACTACAGACGCCCGCCACCTCGCCTGGCTAGTTTTTTGTATTTTTTTAGTAGAGACGGGGTTTCACCGTGTTAGCCAGGATGGTCTCGATCTCCTGACCTCGTGATCCACCCGTCTCGGCCTCCCAAAGTGTTGGGATAACAGGCTTGAGCCACCGCGCCCGACCCCGTTTTTCACTTCTTTGTTTCTCACAAAGCTTTTCAGGTTTGGTATATCATCCTCGTATTTCTAACACTATCAATCCAGTCCAGGTCCTCATCAGCTCCTGTCTAGATTATCACAACAGCTTCCTGACTAGTGCCTCAGTGCCCCAAACTTTCCTTCACCTTTTTATCATCTCACTTTCCTACTCTGAATGAGTTCCTCACACTTTTTTTTTTTTTTGAGATGAAGTCTCTCTCTTGTCCCCCAGGCTGGAGTGCCATGGCATGACCTCAGCTCACTGCAACCTCCGCCTCCCAGGTTCAAGCGATTCTCCCACCACAGTCTCCTGAGCAGCTGGGATTACAGATGCCTGCTACCACATTCAGCTAACTTTTTTGTATTTTTAGTAGAGACGGAGTTTCACCACCTTGGCCAGGCTGGTTTCCAACTCCTGACCTCAGGTGATCCACCTGCCTCAGCCTCCCAAAGTGCTCGGATTACAGGCATGAGCCACCACACCCAGCCCCTCACACCTTTTTAATGAGTTCACATTCTTCAAGATGAAACTTATAATAACGTCAGAGCAAGTATATCAATTGATACAGACCCAGAACTCCCCACAGATTCCTAACTCCATATCTTTGCCTATGTTGCTACCTCTACCTGGAAGCTCCTTCTTCTATTTTTTTTTTTGTCCCCAAACTTACTAATTTTTCAATACATAGCATCTCCACAAAAACTTCTTAGACTCTTTCAATTCATATCACTTTCTTCCTGCTTGAATTGTATAATGCACTTAAAGTCACTGTCATTCAGTTCAAATTATCTGAATTTTCCCTAATTGTTAACTAATTCTATTTCCAAGACAAAGTTCCTTTACAGCACCCTTCTTTAGCATGTTAACTTTATCTAGAGCTTGGTACACAGTAAGCATTGCAAGCCCTAAATGACTGGACTAGAGAAGTCAAAAAGGCCTCATGGCGGTTTCCCTCAAGTATAAGATTTTACTAAGAAGAGAAAGAGGAGGAAACACGAATCAAAAAATTGACACAATCAAAATAATGGAAAAGACGTGAGGCATGATCCACAGAACAACCTGCATGAATCGGGTGGTATATGTACAGCTTCTGAAGAGAAAGAGAGGAAAAGAACAGCTACACATTGATCTGTGATGAAGTACTACAAGCTACATTATGGAATGTACTGCAAAGTATTTATTTTACACATAAACAAAAGTAGATTTGTTGTGGAATACAATGGGGAAGGAGAGACAAAAATTTTACTATAAAACAAAGAGATAATGTGTGTCACCCCACAAGACCATCATCAATCTCCTTGGCCAATAGGACTTCTTAACTGAAAAAGCTTTATATTACTAGTCATTCCTGAGTGCAGGATAGGTTATTACAAATGTTGTTCACTAACATTAATTAGCCTTTTACTATGTCAACTACTATGCTAATACCTTACATATACTCTCTTATTTAATCTTCACAATAACAATGTAAGGTAAGTATTACTGTCCTCATTTTATAGATGCTCAAAGAAGTTAAGTAATTTGCCCATGATCACACAACTACGAAGCTGCAGGGGCAGGATCCATAATGCTAAAGCCGACGCTTTTAACTACTACACTAGATAGTTTAAGGCTTAAACTGAAAGGGTCTCAACTGCCTGACAGTAAATTCTGAATTTTAGTCTTTAGAGGAAAGTCAAAGAACACCAACTACCTACTGAGTATCTCCAATAAATATTAAAATGCCTAGAGTATTCAAAGCACCACAGTAAGTACATACAAGGATGACAAGCAGCAGTAAAGACAGACACTACTGTGTGATTTGGGGGCGAGGGGACAATCCTCATACAGGCTGAGAAGTAGGCGGAGTCAGAAAAGGCTTTTCGGAAAAAAGAACATCTAGGCTGACACCTAAAGAATGAGCAGGAGTTGGGTGCAGTGGCAGGCGCCTGTATTCCCAGTTACTCAGGAGGCGGGAGGATGGCTTCAGCTAAGGAGTTCAAGGCCAGCCTAGGCAACATAGCCCCCATCAAAAAAGCCACCCAAACAAAAACACTTTTTTTTTTTTTTTTAAGTAAATGATGGCCAAGCATGGTGGCTCACACTTGGGAGGCCAAGGCAGGAGGATTGCCTGAGCCCAGGAGGAGTAGTCTGAGACCAGCCTAGACAACACACTGAGACCCAGTCTCTAACAAAATAATAATCAGCTGGGCATAGTGGGAGGGTCACTTGAGCCTGGCGGGTGGAGGTTGCAGTGAGCTGTGATCACGCCACTGCACTCCAGCCTGGGTTACAGAGCGAGATTCTGTCTCAAAAGAAGGAAAAGAGGAGAGGGGAGAGAAGAGAGGGGAGAGGGGAGAGGGGAGGGGGAGAGAGAGAAGAGAGGGGAGAGGAGAGGAGGGGAGAGAAGAAAAGGACAGAAAGGAGGAGGGAGGGAGGGAAGGAGTATAGGAACGGAGGGAGTAGGGCCGGGAAAAGTGGCTCACGCCTGTAATTCCAGCACTTTGGGAGGCCAAGGCAGGCAGATTACTTGAGGCCAGGAGTTCAAGAACAGCCAGGCCAACACAGCGAAACTCCATCTCTACTATAATAAAAATAGAAACAGTTAGCCGGGTGTGGTAGTGCATGCCTGTAATCCCAGCTATTCAGAAGGCTGAGGTATGAGAATCACTTGAATCCGGGAGGCAGAGGCTGCAGTGAGCTGAGATCACACCACTGCACTCCAGCTTGGGTGATAGAATGAGACTGTCTCCACTAAAAATACAAAAATTGGCTGGACGTGGTGGCGCACACCTGTAATCCCAGCTACCCCAGAGGCTGAGGCAGGAGAATCACTGGAACCTGGGAGGCAGAGGCTGCCGTGAGCCGAGACCGTGCCACTGCACTCCAGCCTGGATGATAGAGCGAGACTCCGTCTCAATAATAATAATAATGATAAAATAAAATAAAATGCCCATAGGACATCCAAGTAGAGATGTTCAGGAAGCAACTGTGTATACGGGATTGGAGATCAGAAAACTAGTCAGAGCTGGAAAAAAACACTTTTACAAATCATCAGCATATGGACGGCAAGTGAGGCACAAGTTTATCTAAGGCATTCCTCAGAAACTGCACAGGGTGAGGGGAGAAACGGTCAAGGGAAGGCAAATATGAATGTTTTTAGGAGCAAAAGAGGAAAAACATCTGCAAAGAAAACCAAGAGTATGGGCCAGGCTTGGTGACTCACGCACTTTGGGAGGCCAAGGCAGGTAGATCACCTGAGGTCAGGCGTTCGAGACCAGCCTGGCCAACATGGTGAAGCTCGTCTCTACTAAAACTACAAAAATTAGCCAGATGTGGTAGCAGGTACCTGTAATCCCAGCTACTGGGGAAACTGAGGCAGGAGACTAGCTTGAACCCAGGAGATGGAGGTTGCGGTGAGCTGAGATCGCGCCACTGCACTCCAGTCTGGGCAAAAAAAGCAAGACTCCATCTCAAAAATATATATATATAGTTTCAAAGATAAAACAAAAATCTTGTTAAAGATAAATACATGAGAAGCTAAAGAAATAATCTACTTCTTTAAGTCATGCTATCAATTTGCATCAAAATTTTCATTTTCTATGTGTAGGTGTCGAGAGTCTAGTACCCATGTTAAATGACATACACCTGTTCTGGACTGAATTGGGTTCCCCAAAAGATATATGTAGTACAGCCGGGCGCGGTGGCTCAAGCCTGTAATCCCAGCACTTTGGGAGGCCGAGACGGGCGGATCACGAGGTCAGGAGATCGAGACCATCCTGGCTAACACGGTGAAACCCCGTCTCTACTAAAAATACAAAAAACTAGCCGGGCGAGGTGGCGGGCGCCTGTAGTCCCAGCTACTCAGGAGGCTGAGGCAGGAGAATGGCGTAAACCCGGGAGGCGGAGCTTGCAGTGAGCTGAGATCTGGCCACAGCACTCCAGCCTGGGCGACAGAGCAAGACTCCGTCTCAAAAAAAAAAAAAAAAAAAAAAGATATATGTAGTACTCCAAGGGGCTGGGCACAGTGGCGCATGCCTATAATCCCAGCACTTTGGGAGGTCAAGGCCATAGGATCGCTTGAGCTCAGGAGTTCGAGATCAGCTTGGGCAACATGGCAAGGCCCCGTCTCTACCAAAAATATTAAAAAATAGCCAGGTGGCTGGGCGCGGTGGCTCAAGCCTGTAATCCCAGCACTTTGGGAGGCCGAGATGGGCGGATCGCGAGGTCAGGAGATCGAAACCAGCCTGGCTAACACGGTCAAACCCCGTCTCTACGAAAAAAATACAAAAAAAAAACTAGCCGGGCGAGGTAGCGGGCGCCTGTAGTCCCAGCTACTCGGGAGGCTGAGGCAGGAGAATGGCGTGAACCCGGGAGGCGGAGCTTGCGGTGAGCTGAGATCCGGCCACTGCACTCCAGCCTGGGCCACAGCGTGAGACTCCGTCTCAAAAAAAAAAAAAAAAAAAAAAAAAAAAATTACATTAACTAATAGTGATTAAGGTGTGTCAGCATTAAGTGTAGCCCTCTTCTGAAAGTATATCAAACTCTCATTTATTATTTAAAAGTAAGAAAATAAGTAGATGTAATTCTTGGCTCACTGCAACCCAACCTCTGCCTCCCGGGTTCAAGCGATTCTACTGCTTCAGCCTCCCGAGTAACTGGGATTATAGGCATAAGCCACCGCACCTGGCCTTTGTTTTGTTTTTTGAGACAGGGTCTTATTCTGTTGCCCGGGCTGGAGTGTAATGATGTAATCAGAGCTCACCACAACCTTGACTTCCCCAGGCTCAAGCGATCCTCCCACAACAGCCTCCCAAGCAGCTGGGATCAAAGAGTATCACCATTCCAGCTCATTATTTTTTTTAAGAGATGGGGTCTTGCTATGTTGACCATGCTGGTCTTGAGGTCCTAATCTCAATTGATCGGCCCACCTTGGTCTCCCACAGTGATGAGAATACAGGCGTCAGTCACTGTGTCTGCCAGGTCTCCAGTTTTTTTTAACTTCTATTTTTAAATAATTTTAGACTCACTCTTCTGCAAATAATAACATCTGACATAACCATAGTATATCATCATATCCAGGAAACTGAAATTAGTACAATACTATCAACTAAAGACCTTATATGGATTTCATCAGTTTTTACATAAAACCGTGTGTTTGTGTGCATAGTTCTGAATGGATCTGTGTAATCAACCACCACAATCAGGATATAGGACTGTTGTACCACCACAACGAAATTCTTTTGTGCCATGATTTAATAGTAACATCCTTCCTAAAGGCCTAACTCTTAATAACTACTGATCTGTTGTCCACTACTATAATTTTGCCATTTCAAGATTATTCCTGTCATTTTTAACTTGAGAAAAAATTATTTTTAATTGAAAAAGAATATTATATAATACTTACCAAAGGACTAATTAACTTCACAAAAATTATAGATGTCCCTCTAACTTAAAACATTCTTAAATTTGAAACAGTCTCTTTATTAACTTTTTAGGAACGGAGTCATCAATGAACAGAAATTTCAGCAGGGGAAGCATTAAGTAAATGTGACATACAGAAATCTTCAAATTACCTTGGTTGTGGAGCTGTCACTAGTAAAGAGTCGTGAACTTCTTCGAGGCAGTGCTTTTGGGGGAGATGCAATAGTGGGGCTCAATACCTGAGGTGTTGTACTAAAACAAAATTATAAAGGAAGACATTAATATTTTACTTGATTTATGACCATTAACCGTTGTTTCAATTCAGGTATATTTTAAAAATACACATTAATTATGTAAGTACTCTAAAGTTGATGATTTTGATCAGTTCTTTTCGTGGTTTCTCTATGAAAACACAGTATTTAAAAATGAGGAACTCAGACTGGCTTTCCTGCTTCTCAGCTTGCAGATGGCCTCTTGTGGGACTTCAGCTTATGATCATAAGTCAGTACTCCTTAATAAACTTTCCTTCATATAAAAAATAAATAAAAATAAAATGACTCGTTACTACAAAATAGTAAAGATTATAGCACAGATCTTCACTCTCTCTGAAATTGTTAATTTGAACTAAAAATAATCCTCATAAAATTCTGGATCAATAAATGATAAGCCCATCTATAAATCAATTATTTTTACCCTTCATTTGCAACTACAACAAATTAGAGAAAAAAGAAAAGACAGTTGGGCAAACAGTCTTAAATGTGGGGTATCTGTCAACAAATACCACTAGAACAAATGATATTTGAGAAGTCATCTCCCTGTAAATTCAAACAACTACATCAAAGGTTTATTCTGTTTAGAGCAACAGGAGCCTCTGTACATTTTCACTTTAAAGGCAAACCCTGAGATACGAGAATTTCAATCTTAGGAGCAAGCAAACCTAAAATCTGAAACAATCGAGAATTGACAGTGGGTAAACTTACGGACTAAACTATCTAAACTTTATAATTTATGGAAATCCTACTAGCTACCTGAGTCTGGGTCAAAGAATTTCAGAAAATAAAAAGAGATATATATTTTCATCTTTTATGATATGTACATATATAATATGTATACATACCTCTATATATGCATGTGTGTCTATGTCTCTCACACACACACACACGAATCCTTTTAATCTGCATCTGATAAACTAGGAGTTTGATAACGAAAGGCTTCCAAAGTTCAAAATCAGACTTCACTTTATGTGGAGCAAATGACACACAACCTTTTTTTGGATGATTTAGCTAAAAGTACTATGCCATTCTAACAATCTCTAAAAGAACTTCTAAATAGAAAGAACAGACTTCTGCCAGTCATGACAGAGTAATATGGAATACATTTATTCTCCCATTTCAGATAACTACAAACTGAACCAAATATATGGAACAATGGTTTTCAGACACTGGACAATTGGCAAAACGTTTCTGAGGACAGCTCTAGGGCCACCGTGCAGGAAAAAAGAATGCAAATAGAGCTCAGTGGTCCCACTGTGTTGAAAAGAAAATGTTGAGGATTTGAGAAAAGTCAAAGTAGCCAGAATTTGAAGGCAGAGCACCAGAGAGAAGAACGAGCTACAAAGAGGGGACCTACAAAGATCTGCAGAGGGCTCCCCTGGACTCTTCAGTGGAAAACTGCTCAGTGTAGGTGTTTGAGTGTTAAATAATAAAGAATCTGTCTGGTCCACGCCCCAGGCTCCTGCGATCTACTAAGTTCTTGGAATTCCTCAAGTGACAGGGATCTCTTTGTTATTCATTGTGAGCTCCTGGGACCCTGCCTGAATTTATGCTAATGAAGTAACTCCTAGGTAGTTTCTGGACGGGGGCTGGCCATGCTGTAAAGGTCAGTCATGTGGCCGGGCGTGGTGGCTCAGGCATGTAATCCCAGCATTTTGGCAGGCCGAGGCAGGCAGATCACGAGGTCAAGAGATCGAGATCATCCTGGCCAACATGGGGAAACCCCGTCTCTACCAAAAATCCAAAAATTAGCTGGGCATGATGGCGGGTGCCTGTAGTCCCAGTCACTCAGGAGGCTGAGGCAGGAGAATCACTTGAACCCGGGAGGTGGAGGTTGCAGTGAGCCAAGATCGTGCCTCTGCATTCCAGCCTGGGCGACAAGAGTGAAACTCTGTCTCAAAAAAGAAAAAGTCAACCGTGTGATTAGAGGGCTGGGGCTTTGAGCCAGCAACACCAGCCTGACCTCGTCCAGGAAGGAAATTGAGTTCAATCATGTGGCCAATGATTCCATCAATCATGCCTACATAATTTCAAAATCCTAATAAAAATTTTGAACACCAAAACTTGGCTAAAATTCTTGGTTTGTAAACATACTGATGCACTGGGAGGGCGAGTCCACAAAGAAGACATGAAGGCTCTGTATCAAGACCCTCCCATATCTAATCCTATGGATCTCCTAATTGTGTCACCTATAATAAAACTGTAATCCTAAGTATAGCACTTTCCTGGACTCTGTGAGGTGCTCTAGCAAATTACTGAATGTAAGAGGGTAGTAGGAATTCTTAAATTTGTAACCAGCTGGTCAGAAATGTGGGCGGCCTGGGGAACCCAGAACCTGCAACTGGGCAGTTCAGACAGTTCTTGTTGGGGTCAGTGATCTTAACCTGTGGTGTTTGTGCTAAGTCTGGGTAGTTAGCATCAGAATTACATTATAGTACTATAGTGAAGAAACTACCCAAAGCTGGGGAAAGTATTACTGAAAAGGAGTAGACAGAATAATTACTAGATCTCACTCCAAGCTGGGAATAGCTCATACTTTCAATAGGCAGAGTGAAGAAACTCATACTAAACAGGTTTCTGAGGAGAGTACCCAAAGGGCACTTCCTCAATGGTTGGACAAGGTTAGTCCAGACTAAGGCTACTTTTGTCTGGATAAAGTTCAAAAGGTAAGACCTGAAGGGATCAAGCTGTTTCCAAGCAACTTTACTGCATCTCAGAGCAAAACTTTAAAATACCTAAAGGAATACAAAAATATCCAGTAATCAACAATGTAAAATTTATAGCCAGGCACGGTGGCTCACACCTGTAATCCCAACAACTCGGGTGGCTGAGGTGGGAGGAATGCTTGAGGCCAGGAGTTTGAGAACAGCCTGAGCAACACAGCAAAATCCCATCTCTGCAAAACTAAAAAAAAAATTAGCCACATGTGGCACGTGCCTATAGTTCCAGCTACCCGGAAAGCTGAAGTGGGAGGACCTCTTGGGCCCAGGAGTTTGAGGCTGCAATGAGCTATGATCACACCACTGTACTCTAGCCTGGGTGTCAGAGTAAAAGACCCTGTCTCAAAGAAAAAAAGTAAAATTTATAATAACTGACATCCAATTAAAAAATACTAGGCATACAAAGTAGCAGGAAAATAAAATCTACAATGAAGAGGAAAAGTAATATAAGAAACACTTAGAAATAACAAAGTAACAGACTTAGTAGACAAAAACAGTAAAAAAATACAAATATATCCTATACGTTCAAAAACATAGAAGAGGCTAGATGAAGTGGCTCATGCCTGTCAGCCCAGCACTTTGGGAGGCCAAGCCAGGACTGCTTCAGGCCAGGAGGTCAAGATCAGCCTGAACAGCATAGCAAGACCTTGTCTCACAGACAGCTTATCCTTGTCTCTACAATAAAAATAAAAATAAAAATAATTAGCTACATGTGGTGGCATGTGCCTGTAGTCCCAGCTACTCAGGAGGCTAACGCAAGAGAATCACTTGGGCCAAGGAGTTTGAGGCTACAGTGAGCCATAGTAGTGTCACTGCACTCCAGCCTGGGTGACAGTGAGACCCTGTCTCAAAAAAAAAAAAAAAGAAAAAAGAAAAAAAGGCTGGGCGCGGTGGCTCACACCTGTAATCCCAGCACTTTAGGAGGCCAAGGTGGGTGTATCACGATGTCAGGAGTTTGAGATCAGCCTGACCAACATGGTGAAACCTCGTCTCTACTAAAAATACAAAAATTAGCAGGGCGTGGTGGCACATGCCTGTAATCCCAGCTACTCAGGAGGCTGAGGCAGGAGAATCGCTTGAACCCAGCAGGCAGAGGGTGCAGTGAGCCAGACTATGCCATTGCACTCCAGCCTGGGCAACAGAGCAGTCTGAGACACTTTTCTCTGTCTCAAAGAAAAAAGAAAACTAAATCAATCTAGAGATGAAAGAAGAATGTCTGAAACAAAAACAAAAACAAAAAAACTCAACAACATTGGATGTGGTTAATAACAGGTCTGACACTGCTGAAGAAAGATTAATTAGAAGACATAGCAATAAACACTATCCAAAATGAAACACGGAGATGAGAAAGACTGGAAACAAAAATGAAGACAGTATTAGTGAGCTGTGGGGACAACTTCAAGGAATCTAATATACAAGTACTTGCAGTCCCAGAGGGAGAGATAAGACATGGACATAATATTTGAAGAAATAATGCCCCCAATTTAGCCAACTGTTATGAAAACTATAAATCCACAGATCTAAGAAGCTCAATTAATCCAAAGGCCGAGAAACAAGAAAACTACACTAGAGCACATCATAATCGAATTGCTTAAAATCAGCGATTAAAAACAAAACCTTGAAACAGAGAAAAGACATATTACTACATATAGAGGAACAAAAATGAGATTGACAGCAGATTTCTTGTCAGAAACAATATAAGCCAAAAAACCAGTAAAGTAACATTCCTAAAAAAATTGTCAATTAGAAATTCTTGGCCAGGTGTGGCAGCTGATGCCTGTAACTTCAGCACTTTGGGAGGCCGAGATGGGCAGATCACCTGAGATCAGGAATTCAAGACTAGCCTGGCCAACATGGTGAAAGCTGATCTCTACTAAAAATACAAAAATTAGCTGAGCATGATAGCGCATGCCTGTAATCCCAGCTATTCGGGAGGCCATGGCAGGAGAATCGCTTGAACTCGGTGAGCAGAGGTTGCAGTGAGCCAAGATTGCGCCACAGAACTCCAGCCGAGGCAACAAGCAAGACTCTGTTTCAAAAAAAAAAAAGTAATTCTTATCTGGTAAAAATATTGTTCAAAAACAAAGATGAAATCAGAACTTTTTTTCTTATCCACAAAAGCTGAAGAAATTCATTACCGGCTGACTCGTACTATAAGAAATGGTAAAAAGGCCAGGTGCGGTGGCTCATGACTGTAAATTCTAGCACTTGGGGAGGCCCAGGCGGGAGGATCATGAGGTCAAGAGATCGGGACCATCCTGGCCAACATGGTGAAACCTCGTCTCTACTAAAAATACAAAAATTAGCTGGGCATGGTGGTGTGCACCTGTAGTCCCAGCTACTCGGGAGGCTGAGGCAGGAGAATCGCTTTAACCCGGGAGGCAGAAGTTGCAGTGAGCCGAGATTGCGCCACTGCACTCCAGCCTGGCGACAGAGTGAGACTCCATCTCAAAAAAACAAAAACAAAAAAAGAAATGTTAAAAAGAAGTCCTTCAACATGAAGGAAAATGGTTTCAGATTGAAATCTGGATCTATAGAAGTAACGGGCACCAGAAATATTAGTTATGTTTGTAAATATAAAATAGACTTCTTTTTCTCATTTAAAAAAATTTCGGCCAGGCATAGTGGCTCACACCTGTAATCCCAGCACTTTGGGAGGCCGAGGCAGGTGGATCACTTGAGGTCAGGAGTTCGAGGCCAGCCTGGCCAATATGGTGAAACCTTGTCTCTACTAAAAATACAAAAATTAGCCGGGCATGGTGGCGCATGCCTGTAATCCCAGCTACATGGGAGGCTGAGGCAGTAGAGTTGCTTGAACTGGGGAGGTGGAGGTTACAGTGAGTCAAGATTGCACCATTGTGCTACAGCCGGGGTGACAGAGCGAAACTCCGTCTAAAAAACAAAAACAAAACAAAAAAACCTCTATAAAAGATAACTGACTGTTTAAGGCAGAAACCACAACCACAATAAGGCACTGGGGGTTTATAACATACACAGAAATTAAATATATTACGACTATCCCTCTCATAAAGACTAAGAGAGGAGCATGAAAGAATACTATTGTAAGATTCTATACTATACATGAAATGGTCTATTATTTGAAGGCAAACCCTGATAAGTTAAAATGTATACTACAAACTCCAAACAACCTCTAAAATGGCAAAAAAAAGAGCAATTGCTAATAAGGCAATATTGAATTGTAACTCCCCAAAAGATACATTGAAGCCCTAAGCCCCAGTACATGTCAATGTGATTTTATTTGGAAATCTGGTTTTTGCAGATGTCATTGAGTTAAGCTGTGGATATCTGGGTTGACTCTAATCCAATATAACTGTTGTCTTTACAAGAAGAGAGATATTTAGATAGAGAAACACACATGGAAGATGACTATGTGAAGACAGAGGTAGATACTGAGTTATACTGTCACATGCTAAAGAACACCTGGGGTTATCAGAAGCTGGACGAGGCAAGGAAAAATCCTCCTCTAGAGATTTTGGAAGGGGTACAACTCTGCCAACACCTTGACTTTGGACTTATGGCTTTACAACCGTAAGATAGTAAGTATCTGTTGTTTTAAGATACTAAGTTGTGGTACTTTATTATGGCAGCCCTAGAAAACTAATGTAGGCAATTAAGGAGATAAAATGGAATCAACAATACAAAGAATACAAAATTATTAAGAGTGGATGTTGGTCAGGTGTGGTGGCTCATGCCTGTAATCCCAGCACTTTGGGAGGCTGAGGCGGGGGGATCACCTGAGGTTGGGAGTTCAAGACCAGCCTGACCAACACGGAGAAACCCTGTTTACTAATTTTACTAATTTTACTAATTACTAAAAATACAAAATTAGCTAGGTGTGGTGACACATGCTTGCAATCCCAGCTACTCAGGAGGCTGAGGCAGGAGAATCACTTGAACCCGGGAGGCAGAGGTAGTGGTTGGCCGAGATCACACCATTGCACTCCAGCCTAGGCAACAAGAGTGAAACTCCGTCTCCGAAAATAAATAAACAAAGAGATGATGTTTATTAGTGTTAGTCTATTTGTTTGACTCTACGTGAAATGTACAAATCAGAAATTATTTTTACATATAATGTTGTTTTGCAGGAGGCTTCAAATTCCTGCTCACAACAGAGTCTCAGGCAATCACTGCAAGCTGGCACTCAAGGGAATTAGACTTACCATTCTGGGAGCATTACAGGAGCATAGAGGTCTTTTAGATAGTCAAGGAGGCATATGCAAACCTGTGTCTGTTTTAAAATTTAGGTACATGTTCACAATTTTAGAAAAGAGAGGCCGGGCGTAGTGGCTCAAGCCTGTAATCCCAGCACTTTGGGAGGCCGAGATGGGCGGATCACGAGGTCAGAAGATCGAGGCCATCCTGGCTAACACGGTGAAACCCCGTCTCTACTAAAAAGTACAAAAAAACTACCGGATGCCTGTAGTCCCAGCTACTCGGGAGACTGAGGCAGGAGAATGGTGTGAACCCGGGAGGCGGAGCTTGCAGTGAGCCGATATCCGGCCACTGCACTCCAGCCTGGGCGACAGCGCGAGACTCCGTCTCAAAAAAAAAAAAAAAAAAAAAAAAAGAAAAGAGAAAGAAAACCGTATCTTTCTTTTAAAATGTTAGCTATAATCTACTGAGTCCTTGAATAAGCAAAAGAAAATCCTATCTCACACCATTACTGTGTGGAAACGGATTTATTATTTAAAGGTTTATTTGTCTGTTATTTTTATAATCTGTTTATAGACATGCGTAATGTGGGAACGGGAGTATGAAACCTATCTGTACCTAAACTATAGAGAGGGTCATATGCATAAGAAGAAAATTACAAATCCATGAGGCAATCAGAGTAGACTAAAACGCTGCTTTAGTTAAGCATTGTCTTCTGTGCATTACAAAACTCAACTCTAAATTACACTAGTGTTATGAGAGGTTTCAAATTTTACATATTCAAAATTTACAGTAGTTATTCTAGAATCCATGAGAGTCACTATCTGCCTAAATTGAAGAAATATAAAGAATCAAGTTTTATGGCAAGAAAAGTTGAATAATTACAATGATAAATACCTTGTTTGTGGACCAGAACTTTGTGTTTGTGCAAGAATTGGAGTTACCTCTCGGTGATTTCCACTCTGTGAGAAGACAGACTTTGTTCCAGTTTGGCCGATTCTGGCAACAGACTGTAAAACACAAAAACTCTAAGGTTTGTGAATTACAGGCTGCACTGTAAATGATAAGACACCACAACGCTCCCATCTACATTTTCTCAACACACGCAGCCATAATATACTGTCTCCTTAAACTATTTATATCATTATTGTTGGTTATTGTTACATTAGTATGAACATTAGTCTATTTCCTTGTTTTAACCTGAGTATTTTTACTTCTATAATATCTTTTCATCTTTCGCTTTTAGTTTCAAAGGCTAAAAATCCCCAGAAGCTATTCTTTTCATCTCATCGTGACCATCCTCCATTTATTACATACCTTCTCTATTTGGGGTTAAGTACTAAAAAATTTTAAGACATCTAAATTCTCAAGATTTATGATTTATCTCATTATACACAGAAAAAATAATGATACAATAATATTTTATACTCCTTTGGCACTTGGTAACAGTTCTAGAGGAGTTCAGAGGAGTAGATTTTAAAAAACAACCATCCGATTACTTTCCAAAATCTAAGGATATTGTTCTTTAGACTTAATATTGCTTAGTTTTTCTAATCTTTCATTAATTGGTCTCTGTTCCCTTGGAGAAAAAGTCTTTGCTTGGCTCTTCAGTCTTCTCTAATTTATTCCCTTATTTCTATTCATTTCCACCATCTAGCTTCTTTAAATGATCTATGACTATTGTATCAGTGCACTGCTTCTCTCCTTTGGCTACCTGAGAATTTTCTTCAAAACTTACTATTACCTTGATATCCTGTACATAATCCTCAAACTGCATATTATAAATAATCACTAATAATCACTGTCTCATCAGATATGAAAACCTTATTTTAGCCTTTCCCACATTCAACATCACTGATCGTGCCCTACTTTTTGAAACTTTGTGTTACTTCCAAAACATTACATTATTTGTCGTGCCACTTCATTTGCTGGCCCTTTATCCTTCTACTATTTTTAAATTCGGTTTACGCTGTTCTCCTTAGCTACTCTTTCTTTCCCTAGGAGAGCCTGGTCATTTTAATAGCTTCAATTATTATTTCTATCAGCAGCTCACATTTTTTCCTTTTTGACTAACTTCCTACTGAATATTTTCACCTACTGTATCACCACTTCAAAATAAAACTTCATAAGCCTTTCTCCACCTTTTCTAAATTGGAATCACTACATTCATCCAAGGGACAAAACTTAAGTCAATTCTGGCCCTTCCTTATTTATCAAAGAACTATGTACACCGCACTCACTATCTGGTTTGATATTTTCAGTTGGCACTGCATGCAGACCTACATGCGTGACTTTTCTGCGAATGTCTTGTATAAAGTAAGAGGAGAACAGAGGCAGAAGAGGATGAGACAGCAATCTTATTTGGGCACTAAAATCATGTGCCTACTTACTGCCTTAACTTGCTTTGGTTATTGTGGTTATTATGGCTCTTCTAGTCTTGGCCTACTTCACCTGGCATGCTAACTACCATTTTGCTTTGCCTTCTTCATAACTGTAATGTTTAAAACAATACATACACAAACTATTTTGCAGTCCCTTTTAAGTATTCTTGGAGTTCCTACTATCACTAAGGAGTTATTATAGAAAAATCTTTTGCAGATTCTAAGGATGTTCAGGAGTAAAATAGTAAAAAACACCTATAAGAAGAAACATGTTTCTATTAAGGTAAAGAGGCTATAACTGTTAATCACATATTAGTATGACTTGTAGCTTCCATTTTTTGAATATCTGTGAAGCATGGCAATAGGTATTTTATATAGAGAGCCTAATTTAAATCTCACAGAAGTTACCTTGTGTCACAGATACGCTTTTAAAAAATGGTACTTTAGCCTCTATTTCCATATACCTATATAAGGCAACATTATAAAACAAGAGCCTCAGCTGGGCAGTGACTCATGTTTATAATCCTAGCACTCTGAAAGGTCAAGGCAGAGGGATTGCTTGAGCCCGGGAGTTTGAGCCCAGCCCTGGCAACACAGTTAGATTCTCTCTCCAAAAATAAAAGTTAAAAAAATTAGCTGGGTGTGGTGGTGCACACCTATAGTCCTAGGTACTTGGGAGGCTAAGGTGGAAGGATCTTAGCCTCCACCTGAGCCTGGGAGGTTGAGGTTACAGTGAGTCATGGTCGCACCACTGCACTCCAGAATGGGCAGCAGAGGGAGACCCTGTCTCATTTAAAAAAAAAAAAAAAAAAGGCCTCATGATGCTTGCTGCAATATTTACTATAAGTATACTACCAAATATTTTTCATTTTCATTTTAAAACTATATATCCATGATCTACCACAAATATCTTACTATTAGAAATATCTGGCTTTACTTGAGCGATTTTTTTTCATATAATTATTAGTGTTATTAAAAAACGTATATACGGCCAGGCACGGTGGCTCAAGCCTGTAATCCCAGCACTTTGGGAGGCCGAGACGGGCGGATCACGAGGTCAGGAGATCAAGACCATCCTGGCCAACATGGTGAAACCCCGTCTCTACTAAAAAATACAAAAAGCTAGCCGGGTGAGGTGGCGGGCGTCTGTAGTCCCAGCTACTCGTGAGGCTGAGGCAGGAGAATGGCGTAAACCCGGGAGGTGGAGCTTGCAGTGAGCTGAGATCCGGCCACTGCACTCCAGCCCGGGTGACAGAGTGAGACTCCGTCTCAAAAAAAAAAAACAAAAACAAAAAAACACGTATATACACAGTGGTGGAGACAGGTAAAAACTATGGCAGACATAATTTCTGTTGTTTATATTCAAGTAATATAAACAATCTTAATTTTGTTTTTTTAAAAAGGAAATTAAAAAGTAAAAATATGAATATGTTTATTTAACTATATGCTGAAATAAACTAAAATTGTGAGATACAGTCTTACTTGGCCAAAAGAGTAAGAAGTCTGCCTCCTACTATAACCAAGAGGCTACAACAATGACATTCTTTTATATTTAGATCAACAAATCTAAGGCAAAAGCAATTATATAAAGTTAGATTTTCCCTGAAATTACCTTTAAAAGATTAAAATAAACAAGTTGCTTTAATCAATACCCAAACTGCATTTTACATGGAAAATACCTTTTTTGAAGGGGCTCCGGTGGATGGCACGTCAATTACAGAAGGTGTGTTAGTGTAGTTTTGTAAATAGGATCCATCTCCAGGACTTGGGGTTTCTAATGGCAAAATCCCAAAACTGAGAAGAGGTTGAAATCGAGGTGTCAAAAAGTCATCAAGGCATATATAAAGCAGCAGTATACTTAAATTAGAAGGTCTAAAAGGAAGAGAATGGCAAATCAGTCTTAGGAACAGTGAGGATCTGAGGGGCAGATTAAAAATAAGCTGTGAATATGGACTATTCCACCCACCATAACTAAAACTAAAAAAAGCTATCAAATAAGGAACTAAAGTGAGCAACAATTACTGATCTCAGGAGATTTATTAGAAATAAAGAAGAGTAGCTTTATAAATCTAAGATCCAAATGATCAGATTACTTCAAATTCTTGGAATTTATGGGATTTAGACACAACTACAGAGAAAATGTCTCTAGAGACCATTAGATAACAATAACTCTCCAGAGTGGTAATCTCACGGTCATGCTATTTTAGTAGTTCCCTGGCCTCAGGACCTGATTCATAGAATTTCTTCTAGTAGATATAGATATAGATATTTTTTTTTTTTTGAGACAGAGTCTTGCTCTGTTGCCCAGGCTGGAGTGCAGTGGCATGATCTCAGCTCACTGTAACCTCCACCTGCTGGGTTCAAACGATTCTTGTGCCTCAGCCTCCCAACTACCTGGGATTGCATGTATCTGTCACCATGCCTGGCTAATTTTTGTAATTTTAGTAGAGCTAGGGTTTCACCATGTGGGCCAGACTGGTCTTGAGCTCCTGGTCTCAAGTAATCTGCCTACCTCAGCCACCCAAAGTGCTGGGATTACAGGCATGAGCCACCATGCCCAACCCGTTCTAGCACATAATTTTTCATTTTGATACTTTTGGATATGTATCCTCTGGGCTGAGTTCCTGTATTTATACATACATATACTACTAATAATTTTGATAAAATATTTTATATTAATAGGTGTGACAGCTAGGTTCAGTGGCTTACGGTAATCCTAGCACTTTGGGAGGCCATGGCAGGAGGATCACTAGAGGCCAGGAGTTCCAGATCAGCTCGAGCAACACAGCAAGACCCCATCTCTACAAAAAAACTTAAAAAATTAGCCAGGTGTGTTGGCATGTGCCTGTAGTCCTAGCTACTCAGGAGTCTGAGGCAGGAGGATCGCTTGAGCCCAGGAATTTGAGGCTGCAGTGAGCTATGATTGTGCCATTGCACTCTAACCTGGGTGACAGAGTGAGATCCTGTCTCAAACAAAAAACGGTAGGTGTCAAATTTCCTCGATGTTTTGGAAAAGAACATTTTAATAGCAACCAATGGTGCTCTGATTATAATACTTCATGAGGCTCACTGCTATCCAATAATGCACAGTCACAGACAGTATTTCTTAATGTGTTTACTACCTAATTTAAGAGTTTTACATTTTTCTCCAATTTTTTTTTTTGAGATGGAGTCTTGTCCTGTCTCCTAGGCTGGACTGCAGTGGCGCCATCTCGGCTCACTGCAACCTCTGCCCACTGTAACCTCTGCCTCCCGGGTTCAAGCGGTTCTCTTGCCTCAGCCTCCCGAGTAGCTGGATCTATAGAAGCATGCCACCATGCCCGACTAATTTTTTGTATTTTTAGTAGAGATGGGGTTTCGCCATGTTGGCCAGGATGGTCTTGATCTCCTGACCTCGTGATCCGCCCACCTCGGTCTCCCAAAGTGCTGGGATTACAGGTGTGAGCCACCGCGCCCGGCCAATCCAATATTTAATATCAATTTTTTTTGAGTCAGAGTCTTGCTCTGTTACCCAGGCTGGAGTGTAGCAGCTCCATCTCGGCTCACTGCAACCTCCGCCTCCTGGGTTCAAGCAATTCTCCTGTCTCAGCCTCCCGAGTAGCTGGGATTACAGGCGCCCACCACCACACCCAGCTAATTTTTATGTTTTTAGTAGAGACAGGGTTTCACCATGTTGGCCAGGCTGGTCTTGAACTCCTGACCTCAGGTGATCTGCCTGTCTTGGCCTCCCAAAGTGCTGGGATTACAGGCATGAGCCACCGCGCCTGTCAACATCATCATGTGCTGTTTTTTACTTCATTTTCTGAAAACAGAATGCCCCTGTTCCCATACTGATTTAGAAGTTGCCATTATAATAATCTGCATTACAAACAATATGAGTTATTATAAGATTATTTAGTACTACAGCACATTTGAAAGTATCTTGTTTGACTTACCTTGGGGTTAATGGGCTAAGAGCTGCTGGTCCTCCTAATAAACTTTGACCAGTTTTTGGTTTAATTTGAACCTGTTTAGATAATATGGAAGTTCCTGTTCCCAGTGGGACAGTATCAGGTGAAATTACAGCTGAATCAATATAAGACACTGGGGAATCCGTATTCAAGGAGTACTTTGAATTGGAAGATTCTAAATTCAATCTGTTTAATTCCTGAAACAGAAAATTTCTACCAAGTCATTCACAATATATTATTTAGTTCAGATCATTCTTTGTAGTTTTCATAATATTTTGAACACTAGAACATAAGACACTTACAATTGTGTCCTGGGGTGTTTCCGTAAGAAATGTCTCAGGCTGTCTGTGAGATAAACTATGATTAGGTACTTGTGTTGTGCAAGAGTTGGGCAGACAGTTGCTAAAGTTCTGTAAAGATATGAATTTAAATGTTTGGTCAGGATCTGGCTTTTCACCTGTGAAGACAAAAAAAAAAAAAGTTTGTCTCTGAGGAAGTGAGGAATACATTTTTTTCAAGTAAGAATAAGTTAGTGGAAATAGGAAATAGGCCTTATCCAAAATTTTAAATTCTCCTGTCTACTTCTGCTAATCAAATTTACTCCCTAAAAGCCCATCTATCAATATATCATAAAAGTTTACTAGTAAGATAAAGCTGTAAATTTAGAAAACAAACTACAAGAACACTAATTTTAAACATAACAAATCACAGAAAAATGCAGATTTCTGTGTTTGTTTCAAAGCTGAAAATAAGTAGATCTCATTTTTCTCAAAGTAGGAGATGTGGTTGAAGAGTTAAAACCCATTATATTTTACAGTGAAGGTTGAAGCCCTTCTCTCTCTCTCTTTCTATATATATATATATAGATGCAACAATGTTGAAAAATGGTCCTTCATGTATCTCAAATGTACTGAGAAATTCTCTCCCTATACTGTTCAGGTCTTGCAAGTTTCTGCTCCAGGCATTCTATTAATTGCATTAGAAATTCTATTAATTTTCTTATTCAGAAAGCAATTTTTGCTAGTGTTAAACACACAATATAACCCATTCTAGAGGACACCAGATACTTGACTAAACAGAAAATCTACTGTATTTAATCTTTGTGTAATTTTCAGCTATATGATTCTTGAAACATACCTATGATTCTAACTTATTTTTTATTTTCAATTTTAACTTGGAAAAATACTTTTCTTGGGGGTAGATGATCTGTATTGCTCTCCAAAAATTAAGTAGCAGGGAAAAAAGGAAATGGGAACCCACCCACCTCTCAACCCCACCCACCTACCTATTGCACATAATGATTCAAAAGGAGACCAGAAGAAAGATTTAAACTAAGGCTCTTTTGGTAACATTCTGATCCTTTGGCAAGCCGATCTGTCTTGCTGTGGAGAGAAACAAGTAGATTAAATAAGCTACAAACCTCAAAACTTTTATCATAAACTTTTAGTACAAAAAATTAGGTAAAAGTTACAGAAGTTCAGAGAGCACTCTTTGTGATGCTTCTCTAAATTACCAATTTCTCCTATCTGCTAATCTCCAAATCAAGTGAAAGCAAATAGAACATGAATCAAAAGAAATGCTTACAAAATAAACTATCGGTGCCTTCTTGAATATTACTATTACTTTAAACTTCCTGGCCGCGCGCGGTGGCTCAAGCCTGTAATCCCAGCACTTTGGGAGGCCGAGACGGGTGGATCACGAGGTCAGGAGATCGAGACCATCCTAGCTAACACTGTGAAACCCCGTCTCTACTAAAAAATACAAAAAACTAGCTGGGCGAGGTGGCGGGCGCCTGTAGTCCCAGCTACTCGGGAGGCTGAGGCAGGAGAATGGCGTAAACCTGGGAGGCGGAGCTTGCAGTGAGCTGAGATCCGGCCACTGCACTCCAGGCTGGGGAACAGAGCGAGACTCCGTCTCAAAAAAAAACTTCCTGTCAGATATTAGAGTTATTAAGGGAGATACAAAAAACATTCAAATTCTTCAGTATTATTATTTTTTCTTCTTGGAACAAGGTCTGGCTCTATCATACAGGCTGAAATGCAGTGGCATGATCTTGGCTCACTGCAACCCGTATTTCCCAGGCTAAAGCCATCCTCCTACTTCAGCCTCCTGAGCAGCTGGGACTACAAGTGTATACCACCACATCCAGGTAATTTTTGCTTTTAGAGACCAGGTTTTGCCATGATGCCCAGGTGGGTCTTGAACTCATGAGGTGATTTACCTGTCTTGGCCTTCCAAAATACTGGGATTACAGGTGTGAGCCACCACACCTGGCCTTTTTGTATTTTTTGTAGAGATGGGGTTTTGCCATGTTGCCCAGGCAGGTCGCGAACTCATAAGCTCAAGTGATCTGCCCACCACAGCCTCCCAAAGTGCTGGAATTACAGATGTGACCCACCACACTTGGCCTTAATTTTTAACATAACATTCCCAGTGGTAATTCTGAAAGTGATTTAAATGCTTTAAATATAGCATAAATGATCAGTTTTTTTTTTTTTCAGGCTTAATTCACTTTATTTTTCTTGTATAAAAACCCTATGTTGTAGCCACAGCCGGAGCCTGGATCCTCTGCACAGAGACTCTGGTGTGGGTCTTGAGGAGGTCGTCAGTGAATTCCTGACAGGGAGACTTGGTGAATAGTCTCCTTCCAGAGGTCCGGGGTCAGGTAGTTGTAGGTCTTAGAGATGGAATCAAAGGTGGCCTTGGCGAAGTTGCCCAGGGTGGCAGTGCAGCCCCTGGCTGGGGTAAACCGTCATTGATATCAGCCATCATGAGCAGCTTCTTGGGCACAGATGCCGAGAAGATGCCAGTGCCCCTGGGGGCAGGGATGAGGTGCACCAGCACAGAGCTGCAGTGGCCTGTCACCTTGCAAGGGATGGTGTGGGGCTTGCCATTCTCATTCCCCAGTAACCTCTGCACACGGGGACAATGGAGAGCTTGGCCAGGATGATGATGGCCCCACAGATGGCAGTGGCCACCTCCTCCGAGCATTTAACATGCAGACCGATGTGGCCATTGTAGTCCTCGATGGCAACAAACGCCTCGAACCTGGTGCCCTGGCCGGCGTGGGTCTGCTTCTGCATAATCTTCAAAACCTTGTCCTTGAGAGAGGCCCCCAGGAAAAAGTCAACGATCTCAGATTCCTTGATGGGCAGGGAGAAGAGACAGGATCTATTCCAGGGACTTGATCTTCATGTCCTTGACCAGGCGGTCCAGCTTGGCGACGGGAATCCACTCCTTATCCTCGGCCTTGCCTCCATGAGCTCTGTGGCCTTGACCCCGGCCCCGGATGCCACTGCCGAAACCTCTGCGGAAGCCACTGTGGTTCCCCATCCCAGGGTCCCCGGGACCCCCCACCCCTGGCTGCACCGGCATCATTCACCATTTGGTGTGTTCTCGGATGAGAGTTTTTTATTTTTTTTTAAACAAAGTAGAGGTGGTAGGTCTTTTTCCTCCCCTCCCCCCTCAAGATCTGTTTGTGGAGGATCTGCTTCCTTAATGAAAAGGATATTTTATGTTTCTTTGTAAATCAGGTGTGTAAATGCTTACATATGGAATCTGGACAATATCCCTGGGAACATTTATACTTGGAAAAATCGGGGGATTATCAGAACAGTATTGCTGCCTCTTTAGATTTATTTTTTTTTAGAATCTGGCTCTGTTGCCCAGGCTGGACAACAATCTCAGCTCACTGCAACCTCCACCTCCTGGGTTCAAGTGATTCTCATGCCTCAGCCTCCAGAGTAGGTGGGATTACAGGTGCACACCACCATGCTGGCTAATTTTTATATTTTAGTGGAGACAGGATTTCACCATGTTGGCCAGGCTGTTTTTGTAGTCCTGGACTCAAGTGATCTGCCCGCCACAGCCTCCCAAAGTGTTGGGATTACAGGCGTGAGCCACAGCACATGGTCGCTAATTATTCAATAGAGAGATAAAAGGGGACAAAGATGTAAGAAAAGTAAACTGCTGGGGTACTCTAAATTTAGATCAAAGTTTTTATTAAAATTGAGTCATACACACAAAACCTAGCCAGAAGTTTCCTAAAGAACTGGCATAAAAAATATTATTTAAGTGGTATTGGGAAGAAATAGGTTAATTTAGGAATCAGACTTAGTATCAGTTGTATCCTAAACATAGAAGTCTCATGTGCTATAATAGACAAAAAGACTAAAAAATGTTTATCCTGGAGATAGAAAAGAAAACCTAACACACCTTAGCTACAAAATCACATATATATGTGTAGATTACTAGGTGCAATTCTCTTCCCCTTCAATTTTCAATTCTTGTGAATCCCTCGTCTAGTACCACGTTGACGTTGTGCCTTAACCAAAAAAAAAAGAAAGAAAGAAAAAATATTTATGTCATTTTTGGGGTCCAGAGCTCACCATTAAATCCAAAGTGCAACTCATCTTACTTCCATGTACTCCATGTAGTACTAAGAGGATAACTGCAGGTTGCAAGGCAATCTCACAGCACACAAATTTTAGTCATCTAACTTTCTAAGAACATATTGCGGCCTAAAGCTCAATGCGCTTTGTTGTTCTCGATTACTACAAAAGGTTTAACTATTTTTTAAAAGTACATTACATGCTAAATTATACTGAAATAGAACATGCTCATTGTAGAAAATGCAAAAAATATGAAAAGGAAACCAACTACAATTCTACTATGCTGACTGGTCATTTGTCAATGATAAAAGCTGATCCAGCTGGTTATTTAGAGGAAGAGAATTTAAGTATCCCAATGACCCAGGCACAGTTTTTGCATGGTACTTTACTTAATTCTCCGATACGTAGTGCTCTATCACATGATAATTCATAATGACATTTACCAATTGCCCTATATGAACATTTTTAGTTTTTTACATTCCCCCAAATCAGACCACCTTAACACTTTTGATTATCCATTCCTGTTTTGATTTTGTTCTTTATTTAATTAGGATTACGCTGTATATATAATTTTATACACAGACAAGCTCGCCCTGGAAAATATCTTTTTTCTTTTTGTTTGTTTTTTTCTATTTTTGTTTTTTATTCCGGGAAATATTTCTAATTCAACATACTTTATAAAATCATCTCACATTGCCTTTTAGGGGTCTGAAGATTGTTCTCTGTTATTGTACTGAAACACAGGAGGGCAAAAAGGGATTTATCTATTTTAATGTCATGACTCATACAAGGAAATTAAGGGGGGAAGTAAGCTGGCTGAAATTAATAAAATATCCTATGATTTGATCTATATGGAGGGGAGAGTAAGACGGAGATTGTGTTATTGCAATTACTGATCCCCCAGAGACTTCTGAACACTGAAACTTTTCTAATAAAAAAATTACACATTTTTCTAAACAGATCTAATAGAGGAATACTTCCAACTAACAAATACAAATAAACATACTTCATGGTAACTAAAAATGCTTTTTTCTGAAGACAAAATATATTTGTGCCCAATAGTATTTATATATGAGAGCCTATCATTCTCCAAAAATATGCATGAATTCACAGGAATATTGATGTAGAACATGTGAGAACAAGCTTGGATACAGCTATCTGGGTATCTTTATTAAATATAAACATCATATTTTTAAGCAAATGGAGAACGGGGAAAATTAATAGGATTATACGTATAGCAGATAATGTATGCAGAAGAGCAGAACTCAGAACCAGGCACTTGAAAGTGTACTTGCAGAATCTTACCTAACAATTTTATCCAAGTTAAAACTTAAAAGGCACTACAGTCGGCCCTCCCTGGCCAAAGGTTCTGCATTCTTGGATTCAGCCAATCTCAAATTGAAAATACAGTATTCTCAGGATGCAGAATCCTTGGATATGGAATGTCACCTTTTCATATCAGCAGGTTCCACAGGACCGACTGCAGGACTTGGGCATCCACATATTTTGCTATCTGCAGAGGGCTCTGGAAGCAATCCCTGAGAATACTGAGGGACGGCTATATTAGAAAACACAGGGGCCAGGCTCGGTGGCTCATACCTGTAATCACAGCACTTTGGGAGGGAGGCTGAGGCAGGCAGATCACGAGGTCAGGAGATCGAGACCTTCCTGGCTAACACGGTGAAACCCATCTCTACTAAAAGTACAAAAAATTAGCCGGGCGAGGTGGCGGGCGCCTGTAGTCCCAGCTACTGGGGAGGCTGAGGCGGGAGAATGGTGTGAACTTGGGAGGCAGAGGTTGCAGTGAGCCAAGACCGTGCCACTGCACTCCAGCCTGGGAGACAGAGCAAGACTCAATCTCAAAAAAAAAAAAAAAAAAGGAAAAAAAGGAAAAAAAGAAAGCACAGGTGGTATTTATTAAACATGCACAGAATACATCTGGCAGGAAAAAAAAATATAGCAACAATGATTGCCCCTGGTGCAAGGAAGGTCATATTGGAGATTATGAAGGAGAGTGATTCATTTTTCACAGCATACCCTTGTATACTATTTAAACTTTAAAGATATGTATGTATTTATAACTTAGAAAAATAAAAAGAAAAGCAGAGTTGAGTAACAAAATAAATAAGGTGACATTGTATTAGAACCTAATAAATATCCAATTATAACCCAATAAGTGTAAATATCCATGAATCTATAATCATAGAAATAAATGTCTGAAAAAATAAACAAATAAATCTTCTGTGTAGAAAAATCCCAAATAATTGATGTAGATATTGCCCCTTCAAGAAGGTAGAACTTAACTCCCCACCCAACAAGTGTGGCTGTTTACAGTGACTTACAGTATTGGAGGTTTGAGGAAATGGGGGAGGATGTGGGGAAACCTGACAAACACTGCCTTACTCAGGGGACCAAGGTTAACAGCATCAGTGATAAGTCACGAGGACAGCATGCACTCTTGATAAGAAGATGAGAACTGCACTTCACCTCTGTGGTCTTCCTCCCCAAAATATAAAAACCTAGGCTGATCATGAGAAAAATCCATAATGAGGGCTTTCTACAAAATACCTAACCAGTACTCTTCAAAACTGTCAAGGCCATCAAAAACAAGGAACATCTGAGAAACCGACAATCTAGAGGAAAACATGATGACTAAATATCATGTGGTATAGGATCATGAGGCAGAAAAAGGTCAAAACTAAGGAAATCTGAATGAAGTATGGACTTGAGTTAATAACAGTGTATCAATACTGGTCCATTAGTTGTAACAAATATCCCACACTAATCTAAGACCTTAGTAACAGGGGCAACTAAGTACAGGATATATGGAAACCCTCTATTATCTTTGGAACTTTTGTATAAATCTAAAACTACTCTAAATTTTAAATTTTTATTTTTTACAAAAGGCAAAACATTCAAAAAGAATATTATTTCTTAAAATTAAAAGGTGGAGGCTGGGCGTGGTGGCTCAGGCCTGTAATCCCAGCACTTTGGGAGGCCAAGGCGGGAGGATGACGAGGTCAGGAGATCGACACCATCTTGGCTAACACAATGAAACCCCGTAGCTACTAAAAATACAAAAAATTAGCCGGGTGTGGTGGCAGGCGCCTGTAGTCCCAGCTACTCAGGAGGCTGAGGCAGGAGAATGGCTTGAATCCAGGAGGCGGAGCTTGCAGTGAGCTGAGGTCCTGCCACTCCAGCCTAGGCGAGAGCCAGAGACTCTGTCTCAAAAAAAAAAAAAATTAAAAGCTGGAATGCCAAAAAAATTTAAAAAGATACTTGAATTAAAGAAACAAACTAGGCTGGGCGCGGTGGCTCAAGCCTGTAATCCCAGCACTTTGAGAGGCCGAGACGGGCAGATCACGAGGTCAGGAGAGCCAGACCATCCTGGCTAACATGGTGAAATCCCGTCTCTACTAAAAAATACAAAAAGCTAGCTGGGCGAGGTGGCTGGTGCCTGTAGTCCCAGCTACTCGGGAGGCTGAGGCAGGAGAATGGCTTGAACTTGGGAGGCGGAGCTTGCAGTGAGCTGAGATCTGGCCACCGCACTCCAGCCTGGGCGACAGAGCGAGACTCCGTCTCAAAAAAAAGAAAAAAAGAAACAAACTAACATATTGGGGAATATTAGTGATGACCCAAGGCAGAAATAAAACACTAAAATGTATAGCATCCCTAATTTATGTGGGAATGAACAAGGTTCTCTTGGGAAAATGAAATACGGAGAACCAAAGTAATATACACACAGTCACGCACTGCACAATGTTTCGGTCAACCACAAACCATGTGATCCCATAAGATTTTATGTATTACCTTTTTAAACATTTAGATATGGTTAAACACACAAATACCTACTGTTGTGCTACAACTTCTCATGGGATTCAGTACAGTCACATGACGTACAGGTTTGCAGCCTAGCAACAATAGGCTATGCCATATAACCTAGGTGTATAGGAAATTCTACCATCTAGGTTTGTATAAGTGTACTCTATGATGTTCACACAATCATGACATTGCCAAATGACACATTTTCCAGAATATATCCCCATCACTAAGCAATGCAAGACTGTACTTAAAAATGTTAATCTATTTTCAAATTTTGCAGTGATTTCATACAACAGTTTAGCTCAGACTTAACAAAAATAAAATGAGAAAATGCCCCTCTCACCATTAGCTTCTGCCAGAAAGGATTTGTTACTGCCCCGAGCCTTATCAGTCAGGTCTTCAGTTATATCCATGTGTCAGTGGATTTCTTCACGCATTTCTTCCAGAATTTTGCAGATCTCTGCTACCCAATAATCTTTGTTTAGACAGTCAATTAATTCTGCAAGCTGGACCTTTGTGCTGTAGTACCAAATTTTCTTTTCATTTTCATTTCTGTATCTTCTTCTCTATTTAAAAATGGGGGGAAATACTTTATATGTTTGACATAATGCCGCTTATCTGAGTTTCATCTACCCAGTGAAAAGTTAAAACAAAGCTTATGCACTAAAACGCAATATATGTGCTCACAAGAGATCCCTGCAGGTCTTACTCAAACGTGATTTACTCTGAGAAAGGACATCTAAAAAACATGACACAAAGAAAGATGACCTCAAAATTCAGAACCACGTGAGAGTACTTTGTGGAAGCCAGTTTCAGCTACATCTCAATGAACTTTAAGATCAGCAATGTAACAATATGATGTGCAGAATGTATTTAGAATTATTTTATTTTATTTATTTATTGAGACAGAATTTTTCTCGTTGTCCGGGCTGGAGTGCAGCGGCGCGATCTCAGCTCACTGCAACCTCTGCCTCCCGGTTCAAGTGATTCTCCTGCCTCAGCCTCCAGAATAGCTGGGACTACAGGCATGTGCCACCATGCCTGGCTAATTTTTGTACTTTTAGTAGAGATGGAGTTTCATCATGTTGGCCAACATGTTCTCCCTTTCCTGACTTTGTTATCCGCCCACCTTGGCCTACCAAAGTGCTGGGATTACAGGCATGAGTCACTGCACCCTGCCTAGAATTATTTTAGAATAAAACAAATTTATTTTAGAGACAGAGTCTCATTTTGTCACCCAGGCTAGAGTGCAGTGGCACCATCATGGCTCACTGTGTACTCAGACTCCTAGGCTCAAGCAATTCTCCCGCCTCAGCCTCCCAAGTAGCTAGGATTACAGACATGTGCCGCCATATCCAGCTAACTTTATAATATAGTTTAGAAATATTTCCATCAAAATGGTGTAAATGTTTGCTAAGTTCTGATTCTTGAAGGAGTTTTCTCAAATAATATCTCATCCCTCTTCTTTACTTGTGGACAATCGAAGCCCAAACTGGAGAGAAGAGGAGCATCCTCTCCTGCCTAAAATTCTCCTAAGGTTTCATTCACTTTTAGTGGATTTAAAGACTTCAACAGAGATGGTCACTAACTTAAAAGAAACAGGTAAATTAATGTCTAGGACTAGACATAGAGGAACACATATAATGGTATTTCTGTTCCCACTCAAAAGGAATTCTAGAGTATGTGTGAGGCAATTGATGAGAGTGAGTCTGATTTTCCTGTTTCCTCAATGGCAAACTGAGGGAACTGAAAGAACTGGGCTTTAGGAGAGATCTGGCTTTAAATAGGCTCATTTCCTTATAAGATATGTGGACATGGAGAAAACACAAGCCCTCTGAGTCTCTAAGACATTTTACTTACCTCACTTGTAAAATGAGGATATAATAAAACCTGCCTGCAGGCCACTATAAGACTTACAGGTATAATGATAAGGCATCTACCATAGTGCCTGGGCACATCAGTGATCAATAAATGTTAAATATTATTATTAACAAACGAATAAAAACTTAGCAGCATACCAGGAATGAGTCACTCAGTAATTCTGAAGAAAGAGGTGCTATATCAAATCATAGATAAATAAAAGGATACTGGTGGAGTACCCTGATTCTGAAACTCTGAAATCCAAAATGCTCCAAGATTTAAAAGTTTTTGAGTGCCAACATCTGTTCAAAGGAAATGCTCATTAGAGCATTTCAGATATTCAGATTAGGAATGATCAACTGGTAAGTATAATACAAATATTCCAAAGCCCATAACACTTCTCATCCGAAGCATCTTAGATAAGAGATGCTCAACCTACAGAGTATTCACTGACTTATCATTTTTCTTCTTGAAGCCACGGAAAGATAAATTCATTAAAGCATAAAGCAGCACAACAGCAAACACCTGCTAATCCATTCAAAGAAAAGTTGTTTTTTTTTTGGGGGGGATCGGTTTTGTTTTGTTTAATCTTTCTCTTTTTTTGGTGGTGGTGGTGGTGACGGGGTCTCACTCTGTTGTCCAGGCTGGAGTGCAGTGGTGCAATCTTGGCTCACCATAACCTCCGCCTCCCAGGTTCAAGCGATTCTCCTGCCTCAGCCTCCTGAGTAGCTAGGACGACAGGCACATGCCACCATGCCCAGCTAATTTTTATGTTTTTAGTGGAGATGGGGTTTCACTATGCTGGCCAGGCTAATCTTGAATTTCTGGGCTCAAGTGATCCACCCATCTGGCCTCCTAAAAAGTGCTGGGATTACAGGCCTGAGCCACCCCGCCTGGCCACCCTCTTCAAACAAAATATGGGCATTTCCATTGCCTAGGTCTTCACCTTGTCTACTTTATTGACTTACATTACTTACCTAGTCCCTGGAGACATATACACATTTGCCACCCTTAGGGCTCAATCAAATTGTATTGAATGCATTTATTTGGCAATTAGTGCTTGCAGTTTAATTTTCATTTCACATATGTGTTCCATTTTCCTAACTAGATTGAAATAAGTCCTTTGATGTACAGAATCCTGTTAGGTATTTTTCTTTTTTTTTAAATTTTGAGACAGGGTCTTGCTCTGTCACTCAGGCTGGAGTGCAGCGGTGCAATCACGGCTCTGTGCAACATCCACCTCCCAGGCTCAAGCAATCCTTCCCCCCTCCCCCTCTCGCGTAGCAGGGACCACAGGCGCACACCACCATGCCCGGCTAATTTTTCAAATTTCTTCTAGAGACAAGGTCCTGCTATGTTGCCCAGGGTGGTCTCGAACTCGTGACCTCAACCTGTCGTCCAGCCTTGGCCTCTCAAAGGGCTGGGACTGCAGGTGCGAGCTATCCCGCCCGGCCAACTATTTTTCTTTAAACTACTTTTTGGGGCCGGGCTTGGTGGCTCAATCCTGTAATCCGGTGAAACCCCGTCTCTACTAAAAAATACAAAAAACTAGCCGGGCGAGGTTGCGGGCGCCTGTAGTCCCAGCTACTCGGGAGGCTGAGGCAGGAAAATGGCGTAAACCCGGGAGGCGGAGCTTGTAGTGAGCTGAGATCCCGCCACTGCACTCCAGCCTGGGCCACAGAGCGAGACTCGGTCGCAAAAAAAAAAAAAGAAAAAAAAAAAAAGAAAATAAACTACTTTTTGGTTGTCACTTATCTCAATAAAAATATAAAAATTAATATATGTTTATAAAACCTTTCTCTTATCTGAAGGGCTGACCTCAACCACTCAGGGTTGAGTCCCTGTGATAAGGTTTCAGGGCGCCTGAAATGTCATCATGATTCGTCCCCTGGGCTAAGCTGAAACCTAGTGACTTGTCGGGTCAATAAGGTTGTTTCCCGATAATACAAACATGTAACACCGTGAAGTAGGTTTTAGGCAAGATTCCGTCTTTTCCACTGCAAAGGAGAGGTAAGTTCTTGCTGAAGTGGTCCAGATCCTACCTGAGACACTGGGAAGGTGTCGGGAGATTGGAACATGCAGTAGCTGCCTTCTGGAGTTTACCGAGGCTTTCCGAGTGGGGATTCCGCGCAACGGGTCTTAGGGCCCCCCTCCCTCCGGGCGAGGCAGCCGGGGGCGTGGCTCCTGGCACAGATCCGAAGCAGTTGTCATCTGAGTCAATTTCAGGACTCCAGCTACAAGCTTCGGAGTTTCCTAAATTCTGGAGGCTTGTCTCCCTGTTCCCCGACCCCGACTAATTTCCCTCCGTCGCTGGCGCTGCCCGGTCCCTCAGGTCGCTCGGGCCGCCCCCCTCCCCGACTTTTTTTTCTCTCTCTCGCTGGCTCTTTCAGCCTCAGTTTCCCTAGGGGGCGGGAGGGGAATGATATTTGGGGGCTCTCCTACCTTCCTCTCCGAGCTGCAGAAGGGGAGACGCGGGGAGGAAGTTCGGTCGGCTTTGGGCTCCAGTCAGGGGTCCGCGGAGACTGGTTTCCAAAGGCCTTAGACGCCGGACATTTAGCGAGCTGCTCATCTCTCTTAGCCGCCCCACCGCGCAGGCGGAGCCCAGGCGCCGCGGTCTGTCCGCCCGTGACTCAGTGCTCTCGTGCTCCCCCTAGAGGCCGCCACGCCACCTCGGTCCTCCCAGGCTCGTGGGAGGTGCAGCTCACGTGACCACGCTCCGGTAGACTGAAGAAACAAAATGTCGGCTGAAGGCGATCCGGAGTGTGGCCCCAGACATTCGGATTGAGCTTTCTCCCTCCAACCGCTTCTGCCAGCTGGGCCCCTCCGACCTCCCCACCGGGCCCGGCGCTCCCCACCTCCCCCACTGCGCCCGCCCCTCCCCATCCGCTTTCCCTTCTACCTACGCCTCGGCTCCAATTAGGGGACGGCGGGGCAGGCTGACCAAGCAGCCCGCGGCTCCAGCTGCAGAGCGCTACGCCCCGGCCCCGCCGCGGCCGCCCATGTCCGGACGCCTCCGGGAACTCAGCTCGCGGCAACGCGTTAGCAGCCGGCCCAGGCTGGCGCCCGAGACGCGGCGTAGCTCGCCCAGGGTGGGCAGCAGTAGCCAGAGGAAGCCGCCGCCACCGGCACCCCCCAGCACCAGCGGCCCGGGCCAGTGGGGGTGGGGGACGAGGAGGCGGGGGCAGCCCGGATCATCTGGCCGGGACCACCGCGGCCTGGAGGGTCGGCGACAAAGTGGTGTACAATGACCCCGACAGCAAGGAGGAGGAGGAAGAGGATGACGAAGGCGACGCCGAGGAGACCCAGGAGTCTGAAGACAACTAGGAGGATGTCATGGAGGGGGACGACGATGACCGATTATACGGAGGAGCTGGAAGACAACGAGGAGGCCGCCAGTTACTCCACGGAAAGCAGCTTCAGGAGCCATAGAACCTACAGCAGCACTCCAGGTACCCACCCAGCGCGGTTGCTGCAGACTCCTTCCCCACCTCCTCTGCCCTCCCCCCTTGCTCCCTCTTGTGCTGTGCATCCTGCTCCGATCTCCCCTCAATCCCGCCGACCCCGAGAGGGGAAAGGCGAGGGCACATCAAAGTGGCAAAAAACTAGATTTGTAGGAGGAGAGAGGCGCATTGTTCAAAGTGGAGATTGCATTGTTGCAGTTTGCAGGCCACACTCGCTCGCTCTCTGTCTCCTCCCCCCACCCCCCCCCAACCCCCCCTTTTTTTTTTTTTCTCCTCAGAATTTGTGCCGGTGCAGTGTCTCCACCGGGCAGGATTGAAACTTTGGCAAACACATCCATTGCTTTCATTTTTCTCCCCTTGTTTTGGTGTGGTTTTCTGGAATGAAAGAAGCCTCTTGTTTTGCAAACCTCTTTGCATTACTAATGTGGTTCCTTTCGGATTTTTATTATATATCTGTTCCTTAAAAGGGAGTTAAGGATTTGGACAGATTGTGGCACACAAACACACACAAAAACATGCCTGTTTTCACACCCCTAGCTGTGGTTTTTAAATTGTGTTAAGGAAATGGATCATTTGGGTTAGTCGGGGAACCTTATCTGGTCCTGTGTGTTTGTTTTTATTCCTCGAGTGCTAATGGGCCCGTGCAACAGTTGCTGGTAAATGATTAAAAAGCAAAGCAGAAAACCAAACAAGACCCAACCAATTTGGTAATTCATCCGATTAAAAATTGTTTTGGTTAAATCCAAAATAAAAGCACAAGACCGCAGGAACGCGCGTCATAACTCATTTGATCGCTTTGCCTTGCTTGGGAAATGCAGTTTCGTGTCACCTGTTGTAGAAGATGTGTAGTTGATCATCTAGACATAATTGGACCAACTTCTGTCACACAGCGTCAGTATCAGATTTCTTACACAGTGACTTTTTCTTTTCACTCTGTTTCTGAGGAAAAAGCCCTCCTGAAATCCGTAATGAATTTCTCCTTGGTAACCCCTCTTCTGTTTTCACATAGAAAATTTTCTCTAGGCTGGTGCTGAGATGCATTTTGTTAAACACGCCCCGCCCCCCAAAGGCTGCTTTGTATTTAATACCTAGTTGCAGTGCAATAAATTGTAAAATTAACGTAACCGAAGCAACAACTGGCAAGACTTTTCTTTTATAATTTTGCAAATCTAGATTAATTAAATTAGAATCTGGTTTAAAAGCATTTAAAAAATAAACTTTATGAGCAAATATTTGTGAGGAAAAAGGACGCTTTTTTCCTTGAAGTGAGGTGTGTCATGTCTTTCTCAGAGAAACTAGGGTAGTAGAAGTGGTTACGGCTGGGTGCGGTGGCTCAAGCCTGTAATCCCAGCACTTTGGGAGGCCGAGACGGGCGGATCACGAGGTCAGGAGATCGAGACCATCCTGGCTAACACGGTGAAACCCCGTCTCTACTAAAAATAC